>NC_080176.1:37743498-37886040 GCF_950295315.1 Erinaceus europaeus
TGGGATAAAAGGATGAAACTTGAGATGATTACACTTATCAACATAAGCAAAAAGTAAAAGTCAACTACTGATGGTTTCACTCATATGTGGAATATAGAGAATTGAGACACATGAACTTGCAAAAAAAAGAAAGAAAGAAATGGCCAAACACTGTCTTTAAAGCTTTATGATAACTGTGGTACAGAATTTTGATGGTGTTGTATGGTGTGTAATCTTATAATCTTTCAAACCATTATTAAACTACTCATATAAAAGATGATATATATATATATGTATATGTATATACATTTGGATTTTCCTGGTGAATCATAGTAAAATCCAAATTGGATTAGAACCCCAGGGGGAGTTGGGCAGTAGCGCAGCAGGTTAAGCGCATATGGTGTGAAGCACAAGGACTGGCAGAAAGATCCCAGTTCGAGCCCCCGGCTCCCTACCTGCAGGGGAGGTTGCTTCACAGGCGGTGAAGCAGGTCTGCAGGTGTCTGTCTTTCTCTTCCCCTCTGTCTTCCCTTCCTCTCTCCATTTCTCTCTGCCCTATCTAACAACAACAATAATTACTACAACAATAAGGGCAACAAAAGGGAAAATAAATATTTAAAAAGCCCAATATTTTATTCTTAGGTATGACTAACTGCTGATAAGATATTGACACTATTCTGTATCAGAACTAATATTAGACATTTTACATAAATTTTATTTAACTCTTAATATACTTTTAAAATATCAATTATTCTAATCTTCCACAGAAGGATGCATTAGTCATGGAATTTGCCTAAGGACTTTTAAATAGGAAGTGGTAGTATTAGAATAAATTCCATGTTTGCCACATAGCTTAGTCAAGTGACTCTCTAAGCAGTCAAGTTAGAAAATATTGTTTAAAATAAATGTTCCTGGGATAAGATACTTGAAAATTACATTCAATAAGTCACAGTACACATTACTCTATGCAGAGAAATAAGGACACTATAAACATATTATAGTGAGAATATCACTGGTTGGGAATATTTTAAGAAATAAATGAAAATGTTTATAAAGTGACTATGCTTCATTCTGAACACAGGGAAAGTTCTTGGTTTCCTTCTAGGTGCAAACTAAATCAAAAAGTTTTGAGACCACCTGGGACTGCAACAAGACAGGACTAGAACTACTTTGGGAACCCACCAAATGAATGCAAATATGTGTGGCTCATGGACAGTGAGGAGCCTAAGAAGAGACTCCTGAGTCTAAAGCCCGTATCTACTCCAGAGCAGTTGGTAACAGTCTGACAGTTTGTCAGTTGAGGAGCAACCTTCAGTCTGTTTTATCAAGAAAAAGATTGCTGAGGGGACAAGAGGACTTGCCTAAGGCTCACCAAATGCAACTGTGAGTCTCCATTGCTACTACCTCTCAGAGGCTGGAGCAGCAGCCAGAAGGCCCCGTACTTACATAGGGGGTAGAGAACTGGCCAGGAAGCTCAGGAGATCTGCACCCCCAGTGGTCTAGAGGTGGGGCTATATAGTGAGAGCCTTTCCACATTGTTTTCCTGATGAATTGGGAAAAACAGTGAATAACTGACACAAAATCCACAGAGTATAAACGGGACTTGTTTAGAAACTCACAGGGTCAAGTAGTACTTCCAGCTTGGATCTGGCAGCTGGATGAGCAGCTGAACTGAGCCCTGGGATTTGGATCCTCAGGGTGTGGGAGTCCCTGTGCATAACCACTGTGCTATCTCTCCCCACCCCAATTTGTCTTTTGATCAGGAATGAGTGATTAAGCTAAAAAGCCTGCTTATAGTTAAAAAGCCCTCAGGCTCCCATATCCTACAGGGAAGAAAAAGAACAAAAGAGGCTTTAACAGCCACTGTGCTTCAGCTCAGGGATTCAGATAGCATTGAAACAACTTAATTTCCACAACTGTGAATTATTTAAGTACTTTACTTAGACACAAGTCAATCCAGGCAAGAGTGATCAGTGGACTGAAAAGTGCTGAGAGAGACCTCATAACACACCCTATACAATGGTTAAACCAAGAAGAAACACAGGAGAAATGAACCAGGACAAAAGCCCAGCTAAAAGCCCCTCAAAGGCAAAAGCACAGAAGAATGTTAATATTATAAAATCACCAGTTGACTTACCATTCCAATACATTTTCTGAGGATGCTCCAGATACTGAAGTCATTTCTGGAAAACATAGGGGAGGGCAAGCTTGTTCTGAAAAGAAAAAAAAAAGCAAAAGAACATTTTTAATGCCATTGACATTGGGAGGGAAAAGGTAATGTCATTGATTTGAGAGACATAGCTGCACATACGCAGATAAATGTTCAGATGTGCTTGTTGATTGTGACGGTGGTACACACACACCTGGTACAGCACAGTTTACCATGTTCAAAGACACAGGTTCAAGCCTCCTCTCTCCACCTATGGAGGGGAAGTTTCACAAATGATGAAGCGTCTATAAAAAAAAAGGCTCCAGGAAAGGTGAAGTGATAATCCTGATCCAGGGGATTAAATATAAATTACAAACAATTTAAAAATGTGTACGGTGTGGCTGGGGAGATGGCTTATGGGGTAGAAGGCAGAACATGCCTGTGTGAGGCCCTGGATTTGAACCCTGGAACCACATATGCCAGTGTTTTCATTTCTCTCTCATTAAAGCCAACCATGAAAGCATTTATTTAAGTGTGCAATGTAAAGGGCTGTAAGAACAAAGTAGGGTTAGTCAGGGCTGCATTGCTGTTCACTGACTAAGGTGGCATCTGAAAAGCTTTGCTGCAGATCAACAGAATCTAAATTATTTATTTATTTATTTATTTTGCCTCCAGGATTATTGCTGGAGCTCAGTGCCTGCATTACAAATCCACTGCTCCTGGATGCCCTTTGTTCCCCTTGTTGTTTATTGTTATCATTATCAGTGTTGTTATTATTATAGTTGTTGGATAGGACAAACAGAAATCAAAAGAGGAGGGGAAGACAGAGAGGGGGAGAAAAAGACAGACATCTGCAGACCTGCTTCACTGTGAAGCAACCCCCCTGCAGGTGGGGAACCTGAGGCTCGAACCGGGATCCTTAAGCTGGTCCTTGTACTTAGTGCCATGTGCGCTTAACCTGCTAACTGTGCTACCACCCAGTTCCAGACCCTAAATCTTTGTTAGTGTTCTGATGCAAACTGTTCTTGTCCTGGGCTTGGGAGACAGCATAATGGTTCTGCAAAAAAGACTTTCCTGCCTGAGGTTCTAATGTCCCAGGTTCAATCTCCAGCACCACCATAAACCAGAGCTGTGCTGTACTCTGGTTGGACTGACTCACTCTCTATCAATCTATCTATCTTTCACCCCCTCTCTCCTCTCTCTGTCTCTCTCACTAAAATTATATATATATAACATGTGTCCTAATCCTCCTCTGTTGATACCCAGCATTTAGGCCAACTGAGAAGCACACTGTCCAGGTTGTTTGGCTGACACCTGCATTCTTCTGATACTTTATAGATTACTGTGCTGTAGATACTTCATATATGTCTAATGAAGTACTAGGACAGAGTCTGGTCTAAGGTGTTTGTCACCAGGATTTATCACAGCCAGGCAACTTTAGCATTCCTGATGATATTTCTTCTTTTCATTTTTCCTTATCATAGAGGGTGAGACAATGACAGAGAAAGAAACTGACAGAAGAACTGACACCTGCATCACTGCTCCACCACTCATGAAGATCCCCTCCTGCAAGTGGAGACCTTAGTCTTGAACACTGGTCTTCACATATGATTAAGTTTGTGCTCCACTGGGTAAGCACCACCACCTAATTCCACTGGCCAAAGGTAGTCAAGAAATTAAATGGGGAAGTAGCTGCATCAAAAATATATATTAAAGTGAAATTAAAATTTAGAGCCTATATATTGCTATTAGTACTTTTCCAAAGACACTGACATAAAACTTAGCAGCTCTGAATGTATCTGGTAATCCTTTGCAAATTAACCTTTACAGAACAAACATTTTCAGAGACTTTGCAGGGGCACAGAAGTAGTCAGAAGTGTCTGTCATTGGCTTGGACAAGTCACACATCAGGGTTCAGGCATATCTGGGGCCAGGACTGACTGGCAGGAAATGAATTCCAGACCAACTTTTAAAAACATTATTATAATAATAAATTATGGCAAATCATGCTGGTTTTCCACTGTCTTCTTAAATCCATGTAACTGAAATATGAAAATATATTGCCTTCTAGAGGATCCAGCTGGTGGCTCACTGGGTTGAGTATACACATTACAGTGTACAAGGACCAGGATTTAAGCCCCCAGCTCCAAACTGTAGGGGGAAGCTTCATGAGTGGTGAAACAGTGCAGCAGGTGTCTCTCTCCTTCCCTCTAAACTTCTGTTTTTATCCAAAATAATAAAATTTTTTTAAGTCTTCTAAAGAGTACCTATAAATAAACTAAATTATAAGTTAATATAATTTTACGTTTCAGATAAATAACATTATTTTAAAACCCTCCACAACAAAATCAGATTTCATTTTCCTTTAGGAACATATGCTGCTCATTTGGCAGAGTTGTCATCTAATCAATCTGCTGAATAAAAGGCTACAGATGGTATGTTGTTGCGGCAGTCTGGTGTCTGGCTGCACCACGGAGAAGAGAGCGGATGTCCAGAGCAAAGGGGTACACAAATCTTTATTATAGGATGGGGGGGGAGGTTTGGTTCAGACCACGTGGAACCAACCGGCAATGGCCGACGGGGGGGGGGGGGGGGGGGGGGGGGGGGGCGGGGGGGGGGGAAGAGGAGTGAGCGAGACCTCAGAGAGGGAGAGCCGAGAGCCCAGAGAGAGAGAGGGGAGGGGTGAGGGGGCTTTTTATTGGGCGACAACCAGGGGTGACGTGTAGGGCCAGGATTGGTTGAAAGGGGGCACTCTAGGATTTAGCGGGGCATAGAAAAACCTGGGGGCGGAGCAAGGATTGGTTGAAAGGGGGCACTCTAGGATTTAGCGGGGCATAGAAAAACCTGGGGGCGGAGCCAGGATTGGTTGAAAGGGGGCACTCTAGGATTTAGCGGGGCATAGAAAAACCTGGGGGCGGAGACTGCATCAGAATAACTCCTCAGCAACAATGGTGTGGAAATCACAGTCTCCAAAATTCAAGGCCATCAATCGCAGTGACAAGAACAATGAACCCCACAGGTAGAAGTCCTGCCACTACCTATCATTTGCATGTCTGAGACACTTTTAGAAATATATGGTAGGGTTTTTTTTTTATCTCCTTTATGGAAAAATTAGGCAAAGTTATATATTTAGTAAACTGGGACCCTATACAAGCTTTGTGAAGAATGAAATACCCCTAACAGATACTTATGTTAAACATCTATGTCTGTGTTAGTATTCTGATTAAAAGCAGGAATAGCAAAAAGGGTGGGGAAAAAAATCAGGAAATTATTTTGGAATAAGGAAAGCTGAAGACAGAAGTATCCAAACTTTTAAACAGGTTTTTTTTTTAAGTTTGGATACTTCTGTCTTTTTTATGTACATGTATAACTCTGTTGTGTTTTTTGAAAATGTAATGATTAGTCACTGAGTGTTTCAAGTGTCTGTTCTGTAACACAACTGGAAAGTAGAGGTGAAAGGTGAAAGTGTTGCCACAAGGCCATGACAGCTTCTTGTGAATCACACACAGGGCTAAGTGCAAAAAGTTATGTCTTGCTGTGTGTGTGCCAAGTTCCTCAAAAGGAAAGATCCGGGGAGTTGGGTGGTAGCATAGCCGTTAAGCGCACGTGGCGTGAAGCACAAGGACCAGCTTAAGGATCCTGTTTTGAGCCTCTGGCTCCCTACCTGCAGGGGAGTTACTTCATAGGTGGTGAAGCAGGTCTGCAGGTGTCTATCTTTCTCTCCTCCTCTCTGTCTTCCCCTCCTCTCTTGGTTTCTCTCTGTTCTATCCAACAGCAATGGCAATAACAATAATAACAATGATGATAAACAACAAGGGCAACAAAAAGGGGAAAAATGGCCTCCAGGGGCAGTGGATTTGTGGTGCAGGCACTGAGACCCAGCAATAACCCTGGAGGCAGAAATAAATAAATAAAAGGAACGATCACTGAGAAAATGTGACATTGTCTGCAGTTTTAATGCAAAGGGAATACATATTTTAATCAAATTACATTTTATTAATTCATATTTAAAATAAATTTCTGTGAATCATGTTAAGTGGAATAAGTCAGAAACAGAAGGATGAATATGGGATGATCTCTCTCACAGGCAGAAGTTGAAGAACAAGACCAGAAGAGAAAACACTAAGCAGAACCTGGACTGGAGTTGGTGTATTGCACCAAAGTAAAAGACTCTGGGGTTAGGTGAGGGGTGGGAGGAGAGTACAGGTCCTGGAACATGATAGCAGAGGACCTAGTGGGGGTTGTATTGTTATGTGGAAAACTGGGAAATGTTATGTATGCACAAACTATTTACTTTTGACTGTAAACCATTAATCCCCCAATAAAATAAAATAAATACATTTCTGTGCTTTAAATGTTTGCCTTTCCCACTGGAGTGGGGTGACAAGAATTAAGTGATTCTGGGTGAAGAAGGCAGGCAAGAATAAGAACAGAGGAAAGCAGCAGAGTTTATAGGCTGAAAGCATAGATCAATCATTCTCTTCTCTTGGAGTTTATCTGAGAGTCATTATCCTAAATTCTATGCTGCCTTTTTTCCATTCACAGAAAGAGAAAACACCCTGTACCAGGGACTGCCAGTGTTATGTTCTGGTTCTATTTTCAACTATACAGATGACATTATGACTATCTATACAACACAATGAGCAGCTTTAAATGAAAAGTCTTATCACAGCTGTTTTACCTCTGAGATGCCAGTGACTCTGGCTGGTACCCCACCATTATTCCCATTTACCCAGCATTATGGATAGACCCCCAAATTGAACCAAATGAATGTACACAGTGTAATTAACAAACACTGTGTCAGGATCCTGCTTATTCTGAGAAAAGGTGTGTAAGTTCAGGAGATCACTACCCCCATTTAAGGGATATTTTTAGATGTAGAAACTACATGTAAGACTCAGTGTGCTGGAGCCTCTCAGATCCATGTGAACTAGATAGGTTCTCTCAGTTCCAAGGACTGGACACCAGGGACACTGCTGCTCTGTTTCTGCTTCATGGGTCACTACCTTAAACACAAAAAACTGTGTTTTTGCAGACAAGTTTTGGGGGGCAGGGATAAGAAATGGTAACAAGACAAAGGCAGACAAAGTCACCTGGAGCTGTCTAACCTTCACAAGGCTACACGTACATTTTAGGGTCCTCTCTGGAAACACACACGTTACCAAGTTACCATGCGTTTGGGTATGGGAGATGATCTATATAGTCAATGAGAAAGAACTGTGGGAGGGGAATCACCAGGGCACATGCTCTTGCTATAGTCTGTCTGTGTTAACTTGAGGTAAACCATTGATCAAGGATACTGAGTGCACAATTTGAATTGGCAGTTACAAATGTCCTGAGGAGACTGGAGAGAGTTCACTTGGTAGTGCCTGTACTTTGTCATGCTGGTGGCGTTGATTCAAGGTCAGCACTACTTGAATGCCATGGCACCAGGGGAAACTGGTGTTCTGTTGTTTGCCCTTTGTCTTTCTGGAAGGAAAAGGCTGGCCCAGGAGCAGTGAAATCACCCATGCCTCTGAATAACAGTAACAAAATACCTCTACTATGAAAAATAATGCCAATGCTAACTAGAGTCTCTCAGAAATGAAGTTTCCATTCTTACTGTTTTGTGAGTTTGTCTACTAGAAAGTGATATATTATATTGTTACATCTTGTTTTCCTTGCATAAAAATAAGGAGACACCACCCTTTTTTTCTCTATCAACCACAGTAATCCCTGGATACTTGATCTGTATGCTTCATGGAAGACAAGAAAATTCCAGGAAGGTATTGGGGGTGGGGGGGTGGGGAGAGTTTGGCTTGGGGAGTGGAGTAGATGTTTTCACAAAATCTGAGACATCACAGTATCATAGCACTATATTTAAATGAGTTTTACCAACAGAAGGGGTTTGAAAACTAATAGCTAATATTCACTTATTGTTTATATTGTTTGTTTTAGACCACATGCTAATCACTTAACATGCATCACTTCATTTAGTCCTAAAACAAACAAACAAGACACCCTAATGAATTAGATGTTAACTAACTTATTTATGGTCACACATTTAGTGAGTAGACTGGGACCCTAATCCCAATTTTTTAGTGTCCTAGGCTTCAGTGTCCTACCACTTGCTGTATAAATTTGGATAAGTCACTGCTGAAGACAAGGCTCTGCTTCTTAGAAAAATTACAGCATTACCACTTTGTATGGACATGACAGTTTTCTAGTGATAAAATGAATCTTCCTTTGTTTTTAACTTGTTTTTAACTATTGGGTCTTATTCATTGTTGGCTTATAAACTTAGTTTGTTAGTGTATGCAGTAGCATTAAGAAATAAAATAAAGACTTGGTGGCAGCTTACCTAGTAAAGCATATAAGTTACCAACTGCAAGGACCCAAGGTAAAGTTCCTGGCCCCCACCTGCAGGAAGAAACACTTCAGGAGCAGTGGAGCAGTGCTGTGGTGTCTCACCTTCTTTCTCTGTCTCTCACTATTTATTTAAAAAGCCACTGGGAATGGTGGTGAAGTTCAGGCACTAAGCTCCAATGACAACCTTTGTGAAACACAAAGTAAAATAGAATACATCTAGCAAGGTTAGACATTAAAAAATAAAATTTTGGGGGTCGGGTGGTGGCATAGCAGGTTAAGTGCACCTGATACGAAGTGCAAAGACCAGCATAAGGATTCCAGTTTGAGTCCCCAGCTCCCCAGCAGTTTCTCTCCTAGGGATTCATAGAATGGAGACAAAAGTACCATCAGAAGAGATTTAGATTCACAGCAGCACAATTCCTAATACCCCAATCTTGAAAGCTACTCAGTTGTCCAACAGTAGATGAGTGGCTAAGAAAGTTTTGGTTTATATACACTGTGGAATACTACCCAGCTGTTAAAAACAATGAAATCATGGAGCTCTGGTGGTGGAGTTGCACCCCTCTTATCCTATGGTTTTTGTCAATGTTTACTTTTTATTAATAAATAAACAAAACAATGAAATCTTCCTTGTCTCCTTAGATGAAATTTGAAGGTGAACATTGAATCATCTTGTGTGTGTGTGTGTACCTCCAGGCTTATTGCTGAGGCTTGGTTGCCTTCACTATGAATCTACTACTCTTGGAGGCTATTTTTTCCCATTTGTTGCCCTTGTTGTTTATCACTGTTGTTTTTATTATTACTTATCATTGTTGTTGGATAGGACAGAGAGAAATTGATAGAGGAGGGGAGACAGAGAGGGGGAGAGAAAGATATAAACCTGTAGACATGCTTCACCGCTTCTGAAGCGACCCCCCAACAGGTGGGGAGCCAGGGGTTTGAACCAGGATTCTTATGCCGGTCCTTGCACTTTGTGCCACCTGCACTTACCCCCTTACCCCAGAAGGAATCATCTTAAGTGAAACAAACTAAAAAGAGAGAGATGAATATCAGATGACCTCACTCATAAGTGGAACTTAAGAAACAAAGATAAAAAGAGAAAACACCAAGTGAAACTTGCACCAAAGCAAAGGGTTCTGGGGAAAGGAGAGGAGAGGGTGTGGAGAGGATGTTGGAGTCCTGGTGCAGAAATAATTTTATCACACAGACACACAAGATACTATTAAGACACAAGGAAGCAACTTGGGAAAGGCTGCATGATGCTAAAGGCCTTTTTCTGTCATTTACTGTTTTTCAGTATTCTTTGTCTTATGATATGACCTTGATAAAACTGCTGGAACATTCTGTGCTGATGACCTTTTTCATCGTATTGATGAGACACAAATAAAATTTGTTTTAATTGTGTTGAGCTTGAAACATTCCATTGACAATGAAAAGTGGTACTAAAACTGACTCCTGTATTCAGACTCCAGGCAACTGCCTTTTAACAAGCAGATGCTTTCATAAGAAGTAGATTTTCGCAGAGACGCTACACAACACCAAGGGCGCGGGGGACAAGTTTGGGGCAGGCAAAGTTTCTCAGGGCACAAAAATGCCCCAAAAAGAGTTATAAAGACTTTCCATACTAAAATAAATTAAAAAAAGAGTCTGTTCAAATCATTCAAACAATACACTTCACCAAATGAACAAAATAAGTTAAAAATGTAAAAATTTTCCATTCAAGGGAGATAACAAAGATTTTTTTTTTGTTAATTACTAATGAAATGGAGACGTATAACAAAATATTTACAATACTTCATCTGATAAAGAATTACATTCAGAATATATATATAAAAAAGTACCTACAAGTGTTCGGGATAGCTCCCCCAGTGGTGAGCACACCTTCCCATATGCAAAGAATCAGATTTGAGTCCCTGGACACCATATGGGAGGCCCATGAAAAAGTAACACTTCATGGGAGTCGGCAGTAGCACAGCAGGTTAAGCACACATGGCACAAAGCACAAGGACCAAAGTAAGGATCCCGGTTTGAGCCCCCGGATCCCAACCTGCAAGGGAGTCGCTTCATAGGCGGTGAAGCAGGTCTGCAGGTGTCTCTCTTTCTCTCCCCCTCTGTCTTCCCCATCTCTCTCCATATCTCTCTGTCCTATCTAACAACAATGACATCAATAACAATAATAACTACTGGGGAGTCAGTTGGTAGCGCGACGGGTTAAGCACACGTGGCGCAAAGCGCAAAGACCAGCTTAAGGATTGCAGTTCGAGCCCCTGGCTCCCCACCTGTAGAGGAGTCACTTCACAGGTGGTGAAGCAGATCTGCAGGTGTCTATCTTTCTCTTCCCTTCTCTGTCTTCCCCTCCTCTCTCCATTTCTCTCTGTCCTAACCAAAAACGAGGACATCAATAATAACTACAACAATAAAACAACAAGGGCAACAAAAGGGAATGTATAAATAAATAAATATTTAAAAAACATTACATGTTTATCATTACTGGATTATAAACTGCATTCTTTGGACAGACAGTGGAAATTACAGGAAGAGAAAATGATATTTTCCTCTCTAGGATTCTTTAAAAACAAAAATAGGAGAGTTTCAGTGTTCTTTTTCTTTTTTCCTTTTATATGTTCATGTTAATGCAATGGGAAATTTATAATACTGCTCATTATTAAGCCAACAAGCATATATATGCCTAATAAATGTTTTTGGCCTATGCTATTAAATCTGTAAATTATTACAAAAAAAGAAACAAACAGAACTGTACCAATTAAAGGTCAGGACAAATTGTCTCAAAATTTTAGAATTTGAAGAGTCTTGTCTATGCAAATAAAGCATTGTTACTCTAAACACCTATAAATTTCAAATTCTAGAAAAGACTAGAGACTTGGGAGTTCAAAGCCTTGGTTTGAACATATCATTTAATGACTAAGTGATTGAGTGCATGTAAAACTTTTTGTCTTATTTTCTTCATTTATAAAACTGAGGGTGTAATAATATTTGAACCATCTATAAGTTAGAGCTACTTTGAGAATCAGCAGCTATTAAGTTTAAGAATTTCAGGAATGACAATCTATAATATAAATGTAAACCACACCCATTACAATGCACATACAGTATAGATTTCTGAATCGGTACATCTGTACAGTGCACTGCTTGGCCAAGTGCACATCCAAGGTTCAGTGTGCTAGGCCCCCTACCACACTGAAAGAAGCCCTAGTTTGGTGGTCTCTTTCTCTCTTTCTGTCTGTCTCTCTCAAACAGAATTCTAGATCTGAAGCTAATGTAGCACAACAGGAAAACAACTTTAGAAATCAGAGAGACCTGGGTTCTAGCCATCATGCTACTAGACTGTGGTATGAGGTTCGTTTTAAAGCAGAAACAGCTAAAGCATGGGCAGATTAAATGCATTAAGTCAGTGGTTCTTCAGTCCCCTTAAGATCATGTTACATCTTCAACTACCAGAAATTTTGACAATATATTCAAAGGAGCAAATGATCTAAAAAATCGACAACACAAAAAGAAAACAAGATTGTGAAGAATCTAGAGTTATACACTACTTGTCATACCTGCAGAAGTCTGTCTGCTGAGGACAATTACCTGCCCACCTGTTTCTTACAGACCAGGAAGCACCTTACTTTACTTTAGCACTAGTCTGGCTTTATGTCTTATCTCTTACCTCCTAAAAGCTGGTTGAAAAATTACATTATCTATTTAGACAAAGGTTACATTACATATCGTAACAGTCTGCATTCTTGATTAAGCTATTGATGTTTTCCACATTTGCCAGAGGAGTGGCAGCAATGCTCCCTGGTGGAGAACCACAACATGTAATTACTGTGAGTCACTGCCACACCAACAAGGAATTAGCCTTGAGATTACTCTGTACAGAAAAATGGAAGTTCATACTCAGGTTTCAAATTCTGGCTCCACCCACCCCTCTATTAGTATAGTTCAACAGCAGATTTTATGACACAATTAGGCACATCATGATTTATGCCATGAATATGTTTTGAAAGAAGTTGTGGACACAACATGTTTTTTTGAAGATTTTAAAAGCACAAGACATGAATTCAACAAAGCTTTAAAGAACATGCATATTTTAAAAATAATGTGAATTCTTAATATATAGTTTTCTCAAAGAGGAAAATTCCTTCTGAGCCTGAGCTAACAAGCAAAGAAAACAATGCCAAAGAACTCTCTGTCCCCAGGGGTAGTTTTCTCCTTTAGACAGAATTCAGATTGGCAGAGGTCCAATGGGAAAGAGGCACTTCAATGTATTTGTAAAGGCAAAATCCCATATGTCATCAAAAGTTGAAATGCAAAAGTATATATATATAAAATATATTATATATTATAATAAAGAAAAATGGGCAAAGTAAATAGGACAAAGCCAATTATTATTAAAAGTTAAGTTACATTGCAAGATATCTCCTAGGCAGTCAAATTTTGTATATGTAGGGAGAGGGTGCACCTTCAAATTGAGCAAGACGTCAAGCAAGAACTGACATCTTAATAAGTGTTTAACTTCTTTCTTATAACAATCTGAGGGTTTCAAATATATATATATATATAAAGCAAACTTGAAATAGAAATTGGATATTTACCTAAGAGACTCAAAAAGCCTAGGGATCATAAGGACAAGTAATGAGACCTTTGTATGGGGAACATAATGTCAAGGGACCAAGGAATGAATAATAGAGCTTCAAGCCTCTAGTCACCTCTTGTTTACACTTCTGACAGGGTAGCTTTATACCTAGCTTTGTGCAGGTCAGCCACAACTCTGAACTCTGAACAGAAAGCAGATGCTCACTTCAGTTTCACTAAACTATAAGTATCATTACAGAAATGAAAGTCAACAGCAGAAGGTACTAAACACAGAGCAGATTTTTCCTTACCACACTTATACCAGAAGAAAACTATGTTATTGCAAGAGGAACACTTGCCTTAGATTCTTCCCTAGAGTTCAGTTAGAAAGGACAATATACACTTCTAAAACCCATCAAAGATCTTTTACCTGGGGTCAGTGGTTCACAGCAGCTTGAACACACAGGAACAGCCTCTCATCCCCCTCGACTGGTGTCTCAGAGACAGTAGGATCCCAGTGTTCCTTCATCTGGTCCCTTTACCTCCATACCCAGAGTCCTTTGCTTTGGTGCAATACACCACACCCAGTCCAAGTCTCACCTTAGGATTTCCCTTACTGTCTTTTATTCTTGGATTTCCCTTACTGTCTTTTATTCTTAAGTTCCATCTATATGTGAGATCATTCAGTGTCAGTCTTTTTCTTCTGGCTTGAATCCTTCAAGTTCTGATGACAATATTGCAAAAGAGATTACTTCATCATTCTTAACAGCTGCATGGTATTCCACTGTGTTTATATACCACAGCTTTCTTAGCCACTCATCTGCCCTTGGGCATCTGGGTTGCTTCCATGTCTGGGCTGTTATAAACTTTGCTGCTATGAACACTTGTGAACACAGATCTTTGCAGATAGGTGTTTTTGTTTCCCCTGTGTAAATACCCAGGAGAGGGATTACTAGATTATGCAGTAGGTCCATTGCTAGTGTTCTTATAACTTTCCAGACTTTTCCATTGAGGTTGGACCAATTTATATGCCCATCAGCATGTAAGGTGAGTCCCCCGCACACCCCCCCCACACACACACAGCCTAGCAGTTGGTGTTCCTGTCTTTTCTTTTCTTTTTTTTAATATTTTTTTATTTTTATTTATTTATTCCCTTTTGTTGCCCTTGTTTTATTGTTGTAGTCATTATTGTTGTTGTCGTCGTTGTTGGATAGGACAGAGAGAAATGGAGAGAGGAGGGGAAGACAGAGAGGAGGAGAGAAAGATAGACACCTGCAGACCTGCTTCACCACCTGTGAAGCGACTGCCCTGCAGGTGGGGAGCCGGGGTTCGAACCGGGATCCTTATGCCGGTCCTTGTGCTTTGCGCCACCTGTGCTTAACCCGCTGCGCTACAGCCCGACTCCCGTTCCTGTCTCTTCTAATGTATGGCATTCTTACAGGTGTAAAGTGGTATCTCATTGTCATGATAAACAAACAAAAACCCTACAAAAAACAGAGCTTTCCATTTTAACAGTGTTATTTATTAAAGCTTTTTATTAAATACATTTATTGCTATATGCTAAGCACCAGAATTAGCTCTAAAAATATATCTTTTGCTCTTAACAAATCTAGAAAAACTATCCCCAAGCCATGTCACAAGGAAAAAAGTCAGTTTCCTTACTGACATAATGAAGCACCTGGATATGGTAAATTCAGCACTCTTACATCAAAATAGGCAAAGAATATGAGTTAGTGAGTGGAGAAGAAATACAAAAAGGTGTGAAACACACAAAAAGGTGCCAGAGCAGAGGTAGATAGCATAATGGTTATGCAAAGAGATTCTCATGCCTGAGGCTCCAAAGCTGAGTAGTGCTCTTGTAAAAAAACAAACAAAAAAAAAGAAAAAAGAAAGAAAGAAAAAAGGAAAGGAAAGGAAAGGGAACTAAAGGAAAGGAAAAAAGAAAAGAAAAGGAAGAAAAAGAAAAGGTAAAGGAAAAGAAAAAGAAAAACCCTGTCTCCATCATCCCAGAGGGATAAAGAACAGGAAAGCTTTCAATGGAGGGAATGGGATACAGAGTTCTGGTGGAGGGAACTGTGTGCAGTTGTACCTCTCTTATCTTATGGCCTTATCAAAATTTCCATTTTATAAATAAATAAATAAATAAATAAATAAAAAGGAAAGAGAAGAGTGTTCAACCTCCTTCACTTCAGGAATAGCTACTTCTTAAGAACAAAGACTGTTCAATATTGTAAACTCAGCACCTAAGAATCTGACACAAATGAGGGTTCTGAATATGTATTTGTTTGATAAGTAATTTGATTATATATATATATATATTCTTTTTTCTTTCTTTTTTTTTTTTTTGCTCCAGGATTATTGCTGGCGCTCAGTGCCTGTGCCACAAATCCAATGCTCCTGTAGGCTACTTTTTTCCTTTTGTTGTCCTTGTTGTTGTGATTATTATTATTGTTGTTATTGATGTTGTTGAATAGGACAGGGAGAAACTGAGAAAGGGAAGACAGAGAGGGGGAGAGAAAGACTGCTTGTGAAGCAACCCCCCCCCCCCCCCGCAGGTGGGGAGCCAAGGGCTCAAACCGGAATTCTTAGGCGCTGGTCTTTGCACTTTACCTCAAGTGAGCTTAACCTGCTGCATTACTGCCTGACACCCAATTTGATATATATTTTAACAAGCAAGATTTGGGAAGACTGTATTAATTTCTGGTATCACATGGAAGCCATATAGACTGTTACAGAAATTCATTCCCAAACATGAGACCAGAGCTGGGTGAGGTAAAAAAAAAAAAAAGAGAGAGAGATTTTATACACTGCTGACTGGGCAAGAGAACTGAATAATTTCCAGACAGATTCCCTGTGCCCCTCATAGGGGTGACTTCCAGCTTTATAGGATTTTACAAGCCTGGTTACATTTCAGTTACAAACAAGCAGGACAAGATCAATTAGTTTTCACAGGGATGTAGTCAGGGTTAATGTTTTACACTGACACAATGCAACTGGGCTCTGGAGTGGAGGGGCATGGAACTTATCTCAGGCCTGAATTGCCCCCTGGTGCCAGCCAGCCTGAATTCTTCCCGAAGGGTTGTTATCTCTCATGGATCCCTCAGGCTGTTTTGCTTAGTAGTGTGGGAGTGGGTGCAGCAGCCTCTGATTGCTATAAGGCCAGGACATGAGGGAAATATGAACACAGGTTAGGACAGAGAAATATGCATGTATTATCTACATCAAGACAACACCAAGAAAATGCTTTGATGCTTCTTTTTCTAAAAATAAAGACTACAAAAATAGGCCAAGGAGACCCATTCAGTGGTTCTCTACATGTATAAGGTTCTAGGCTTACTCCATAGAGCTATATAACAATTTAAAAGTAAAAATAAAAAGCAGTATAGATTTTAATCTGAGTATTTCTTTAGTCTAAGTGTTTAAAGTATCAAATTTATAAACTGAATTCAGACCTTTGGCTTAAGTTGTTTAAGCAGTTTGAAATACAATTTTCTATTTATTTTTCTTCTTTTCTTTCTCTTTTAAAAATATTTATTTATTTTCCCTTTTGTTGCCCTTGTTTTTTTATTGTTGTTGTAGTTATTATTGTTGTTATTATTGATGTCATCATTATTAGGTAGGACAGAGAGAAATGGAAAGAGGAGGGGAAGACAGAGACAAGGAGAGAAAGACAGACACCTGCAGACCTGCTTCACCGCCTGTGAAGCAACTCCCCTGTAGGTGGGAAGCCGGGGGCTTGAACCCGGGTTCTTATGCCGGTCCCTGTGCTTAGAGCCACATGCGCTTAATCCACTGCACTACTGCCCAACGCCCTCTTTTATTTACTTTATTTTTTTTTACTATTAAGTTATGTATAAACTAGACCAGATGGATCATTATCATTTGGTCCTGTCACCACCTAAGATACTGATGTTAGTAAATATCAATAAATGGTATAAAGCATAGTAAGATCAATTATAGTAAGGTAAATCCCAATCATGGATTTCCAAAGAGAAACAAGCTTCCAGCTAACTTGGTTATAATATTTATATATAATTGCCTTTAAAAAAAAATCCCAAGACTACAAGAAACCTTCCCCATTCTCTTTTAAATCCTTATTTCTTCCAGTCCTGGAACCTCTAAGACTTTGCTTGTAATTCCTGATGCCTTTCCTCTCAATTCCTTTACCCTGCTATACTGCCTGCCTCTGTTGACCTCAACTGAATCAATACAACCAGGACTACCACACCACGCTATGCTGCCACCTCCCTTCTGCTTCAGATTGTATCCAGAGATGCCAAGCCAGAGATGTCAGCCATCCAACTCAAATAATCTAGTGAGACTTTCCTAACAAAAGGGGACTACATAGCTCCACTTTAGATGGTACTTTCCCTAGCAAAGTTACAGATCTCAGATACAGGCCAGGGCCTAGGAGACTGGCTACACTTATAAATGTATCCATAAGTTAAGGGCAACTATATACCTCAAAATGAAAGTGTTTGATAGTTCCCTGTGATTAGATTTAGAACTATTTAGTTCAGCAGTCTAGTAGAAAGGCCTAAAGAGGTCACCATAAATTTTCTTATAAAATATGTTAGGCTTAGACACCGTCCACTCCTACCCCCTACTTCACTTCCTTAATTACACACACAAAAGAAGAAAGATTCATCTCTTAAAAAATCCCACCAATGTGTCCTGGAGCTCTGCTTCCCCAGAGACGCACCCTACTAGGGAAAGAGAGAGGCAGACTGGGAGTATGGACTGACCAGTCAACGTCCATGTTCAGCGGGGAAACAATTACAGAAGCCAGATCTTCCACCTTCTGCAACCCACAACGACCCTGGGTCCATGCTCCCAGAGGGATAGAGAATGGGAAAGCTATCAGGGGAAGGGATGGGATATGGAGACTAGGTGGTGAGAATTGTGTGGAGTCGTACCCCTTCTACCCTATGGTTTTGTTAATTTATCCTTCCTTAAATAAAAATAAATTTAAAAAAAGAATGTAACTCATTCAAAAATTTTTATTATCATTATTTATTGGATAGAGATAGCCAGAAATCAAGAGGGAAGGGCGTGATAGAGAGGGAGAGAGGCAGACAGACACCTACAGTCCTGCTTTACTCACAAAGCTTTCCCTTTGAAGGTGGGGATGGGAGACTTGAACCTGGGTCCTTGCGCACTATAATACATGTGCTCAACCAGGTGTGCCACCACCTGGCCCCTAGATTCATCTCTTAATCACTTTTGACAGCATCAGCATTGTTATCACCCCATGATAATCTTTAGAAGAAACACTGTTATACAGTTGGCCAAGAAATATACCAAAAGAATTAGAATTAGCATATATTTAAAATCAGAGTTCTACAGCATTTTGATAGGAAAGAGAATATGAATTTGTTTTAGCATTGTTTTGCTAAAAACAAGGTAATTAGCAAGAACACCTGCACCAACTATAGCCAGAGCTGAGCAGTGTTCTGGTCAAAAGAAAAAAGAAAAACAAGATTATGGAAATAGCTACTTCGGAGGGGAGTGGTCAGAAATAATGCTGAGGAGACAAAAATGACAACTAGAATCTAGCAGCTAGCTCACCTGGTAGTGCATGTCTTATCATGTGAGGCCCAGGATTCAAGACCTGCTACCGTATGGAATCACCACAGACAGCAACAGACTGCTGGAGTACTGCTGTGGTGTCTCTCCCTTTCTTTCTTCCCTATCTTGCTCCCTTCCCTCTAAAATAAAAGACTAAAAATCAGCCTCCTAAGGCCCCAGCAGTAGCATCTACACATGCATGAAGCTATGGGTTCACTCCCTTCCCCTGGTATTACCAAAAAAAAAAAAAAAAGGCAGGGATTAACTAGATACATTTTTTAATATACCATGCCTTGCCATATTTTGTGATTTAGACTTTTTAATAATTTAAATACTTTCTACTACTGAAAAAAATAAGGGGAATTCCTAAAACTTGAAAGCAAATGAACAGTATCTGCATGACTGGTCAGCAGTTTCACCACAATAAAAGCACTTTTACAAATACTTTACCCAACACAAATGGAGTATATTAAAAGGGTAAAAGGAACTATGTGAGCTGTATATGAAATATATATTAGAACAAAGCAAATAGATAATTACGTTGTCATCTGAGATCATGAGCTATAAAAGAAGTCAGAAGAATAATGGAAAAAAAACTTATAAATAGGTATTAACTCTTAAATTTTTTTCTCTAGAGAAAAAAGGGGCTTTTTAAAAAATCTCTCTAGTCAAATAAGACTAGAAACTATAGTTAACCCAAGAGTACAAACATTCTTGCTATTCAGATTGCTATAACTAAGTATTTCCTACTAAGATGAAATATGACTATTGGTCCAGGGCAGAAAATATACCACGTAAGTGTGAAACATCTCTTTGCATCAAAAAGCAAAGTGGCTATCCATTAAAGACAGCTGTATTATTATATGCAAATTATATCTCTAAAAAAAAGAAAGAAAATCAACTAGAAAGAAGCTCATTGAAAGACATAGAAGTCAGCATAGAGGGGAAAAAGCAACTATGATAGATTTAAGTGATCAGTCCAAGTGTATTCACACACCACCACCTCTTGAAGAATGTTAACAAACCAATGTAATTTATAAAGTGGTTCAGAGACATTCTTATAGAAAAAGATTAATGTTTATGAGAGAGAGAAAACCAGAGCACTGATCCAGCTAGCATGGCAGTAGGGATCAAACCTGAGACCAACACACGCAAATCCTGGCTATGGCTAAGCTAAGGTTCCCTTCCTTCCATCCTCCCTCTCCTTCATGAGAGAGACAAAGAAAAAGAGCAGATCGGAGAGTGAGGGAAGGAAAGAAAAAAACCAGAGCACTGCTCACCTCTGGCATATGGTGGTGCTAGGGATTGAACCTAGGGCCTCTGAAACCTCAGGCACCAATCCTGTCTTAAAGGTTTCAAACTCAAATGGAATGGAATTGGGGTCAGTATAGCAGGTGGACACATGGGCCTCTGAGCCTTAGCTAGTGCTTGCAAAAGAATGACTTCTCTTTTGTTTTTTAAATTAATCTGGGAAGAGGTAAATTCCTTTTTTTTAAACTTGCTTTTTTAAAAGTTATCTTTATTTATTTATTGGATAGAGGCAGTCAGAAATCCAGAGGGATAGAGACAGAGAAATTGAGAGGGAAGGAGGAGCTAGAGAGGAAGAGAGACAGAAAGACACCTTCAGCCCTGCTTCACCACTTGGGAAGCTTTCCCCTTGCAGATGGGGACCAGGGGCTTGTAATGTATGCACTTAACCAGGTGTACTACTGCCTGGCCCCTCTCAGTTTCTCTTTATCCTATCAGGAGGGTAGGGAAGGGGGAAGGATTTGTCATTTTGGCAACAAGTTCCAGCCATAACTCGGATGGATGGATGGATGGATGGATGGATGGATGGATGGATGGATGGATGGATGGATGCATGGATAAATGCATGGATGAGGGAGGGAAGAGGGACATAGAGAGGGAGACAGACAGGTACCTGCAGACCTGCTTCACCACTGGCAAAGCTTCCCCCCTGCAGGTGGGGACAGTGGGGGGATGCACACACACATTTAAACTCAGGTCCCTGTGCACTGTAACGTGCGCTCAACCAGGGTGCCACCACCTGGCCAGAAGAGGTAAATTCTGTGGGGTAATATGTTGCATCTCCGAATGATTTATGGCAAAAACATTGGCAATTCAACCTGGTGTGATGTAATTATGACTCTAAACACATGTCATCCCTCTTCCTTTTGTTTTTGACTTCCTACCATATTATGTATGAGTCTCTGAACTACCAGCTCACTCATCCTAGGTCAGATAAACTGTTAGAAAAGTAGCCTTCACCAGACAAGCTGGCACTCTCTTTTGCTGGCTGACGCATCTCCACATGTGTTCTTTGTACAGGAGATGAGTGTCATGTGTAATTAGATTGGCCTGTTGGGGCCCTTTGGAATATAACTAAAATATGCCTACTAGCTATCTACAAAGTGGAGGACCCCTCTAACTCTTCATCTGCACTATTCCAGTCTTTAAGTTCATGACTGATCAACAATTTGTTTGGCTTTGTACGTTAACTCTCTTTTCAACCACCAGGTTCCAGATGCTAGCATGATGCCAACCGGACTTCCCTGGACAGACAACCCCACCAATGTGTCCTGGAGCTCCAATTCCGCAGAGCCCCACCTTACTAGGGAAAGAGAGAGGCAAGCTGGGGGTATGGATCAACCAGTCAATGCTCATGTTCAGTGGGGAAGCAATTACAGAAGCCAGACTTTCCACCTTCTGCATCCCACAGTGACCTTGGGTCCATACTCCCAGAGGGTTAAAGAGTAGGAAAGCTATCAGGGGAGGGGATGGGATACAGAGATCGATCTGGTGGTGGGAACTGTGTGGAGTTGTACCCCTCTTATATTATGGTTTAGTCAATGTTTCCTTTTTAATAAATAAATAAATAAATAAATAAATAAATAAATAAATAAATAAATAAATAGACTGGCCTGTTGGCTTCTTCCCTCTGCTTTGGCCACTGCCATCCAACATGCCTTTTGCTCCAGGTGTATGACCTCTGCCACCTTCTGATGACCGACATCTGCAGTTTCAGGATAGCTAGTAATCTAATTAACTACAGAACGGTGGTGCCCTTGCTCAACCATGACACCTCTTTGAGTAATAAGCATCTCCTCTCTCTCTCTCTCTCTCTCTCTCTCTCTGTCTCTCACTCTCTCTAGATTTTATTTACTTATTCATGAGAAACAGGAGGAGAGAGAGAAAGAACCAGACATCACTCTGGTACACCTGCTGCCAGGGATTGAACTCGGGACCTCACACTTGAGAGTCTAGTGCTTTATCCACTGTGCCACCTCCCGGACCACAGCATCTCCTTTCTCTACTGCTCCTTCTAGTGCTGTCACTGGCTCCTTTTTGATCTCTAGTCTTTTTCACTCTCCCTCTTTGTCTCTGAGACAACTCTATATTTAGCTGCTGTGTGGACTTCTTGGGATAATATTCCTTCCTTTTATTACAACTACATTCCAAAGCAAATAAGCAAGAGGAAAGAGAAGAGCATAAATAAACAGTATTTAACCATTGCCCCCTCAGGTCCTGCACCACAAAGCTGACTAATTCTGAGCAGGACTCTGGCACTTGCTTCTACCACTCCTGCATCCTGTGGAAATCACTGGTGACCCCATTCACAACATAACAGTAAAGGAATTATCCCAGCTATTTCCTGACAGATAGGGTGTCTTTCTATTTAGAGCACCAGAGGACACATGGTGACTTGTCAGCTTAAAACTCTGGAACCAGATAAAATATCCCATAACTTGTCTTCCATGTCAGAAGATATGAAAAATAAGGTGGTTTTGTCCTACTGATTAAATATTTTCAGAATTAAATATTTTTTATTTCCCACTAAGGTTTTTCCACTATAATTTTTAATTCTTGGAAGATAGTGTCTTAGTTTATGTTTTCAATATTTTGTTAATGTCAACCTGTCAGTATACTCCTTGTATGGATTTTTCACACACTTAAGACAGCTGACATTTAGTTACCTAATAATGGAACTTTAAAGCAGTTACAAAGAATAAATAAAAAGTCAATTACTCTTGTGTGGAGTTCTAATCTTCCATTTCAAGAAAGTAAATATTAAAGATTCTTAGTCACATATACTAAGGAATAGAAGGCTTTATTCATATAAATACATGAGTGTAAGTATGTTAATAAGAATGAGCTAAAAAAAAAAACAGTCCCTACATCACATATGTACATGTGAATGTACATCACATATCTTCTGTGAGAAATCTTTCCCTATCTCAGTTACAAAGACAATGTTTATTTTCTTTTGAAAGTTTCTTCATATCAAAGTGCTTGATTCCTCAAGAATTTATACTTTTGAGTATAAAACAGGGATATCGGGAGTCTGTTGGTGCAGCGGGTTAAAAGGACTAGCGTAAGGATCCTGGTTCGAGCCCCTGGCTCCCCACCTGCAGGGGAGTCGCTTCACAAGTGGTGAAGCAGGTCTGCAGGTATCTGTTTTTCTCTCCCCCTCTCTGTCTTCCTCTCCTCTCTCCATTTCTCTCTTTCCAATCCAACAACAACGACATCAATAACCACAACAATGTTAAACAACAAGGGCAACAAAAGGGAAACTAAATAAATAAATATAAAAAAAAACTTTAAAAAAAAAAGGATGTCTGTTTTGCTCCATATGCCATGACTATCATGACTATCTTTTTTTAACTGATCTGCTATGGTATCTCTATTGCATACACTGGGTTTTCTTGGTATGTCTGGGTCTTTGAAATTTTTTCTTTCATTCTACAAGTCAGTCAGTCTCTGGAACTATTCTGTAGGAAGGGCTTGTATCTATTTTGATATCTGATAAGAAAATGTCTATCTTTGTCCATCTTGGTTCTTGAACAGTATCTTAGCTCTTCAAAGCCCTGTGTGATCAACTGTACATTTGAGAATATATTTTTCAATGCCCAAGGAAAAAAAGTCAAGATTTTAATTAAAATTACACTGATTCTACAGACCAGTTTGGCAGAAACAATTTCATACCAATGATTTTTTTACTTCAGTAAGTTTTGTGCCTTTCATTAAAATTTACTGTTATGCTTCAGAATAAATCTGAGTAAAAAATGTGTTTTCCTAATTGCTGTTCTAAGTATTTTTCTCCCCTAGTTTTAAGTGTAGCTTCTGTTTGCTAATGATGCTTAGAAATGTAATTAGCGGGAGTCGGGTGGTAGCGCAGCGGGTTAAGCGCAGGTGGCACAAAGCACAAGGATCGGCGTATGGATCCTGGTTTGAGGACCCATACCGGCTTCCCACCTGCAGGTGAGTCGCTTCACAGGCAATGAAGCAGGTCTGCAGGTGTCTATCTTTCTCTCCCTCTCTGTCTTCCCATCCTCTCTCCATTTCTCTCTGTCTTATCCAACAACAACAACAATAACTACAACAATAAAAAACAAGGGCAACAAAAGGGAATAAATAAATAAATTTTTTAAAAAATGTAGTTAGCTGATTTTTACATTAAGAACAACTCCACTAATTTTTTTTACACTAATAATTTCTTTGAACATACTTTAATCTTTACTTCTAATTTGTGTGAGTGTGTTCTATGTCTGGCTATGGTCTTCAAATAATGCTAAATAGACAGATGATAGCAGATTTTATTTTCTTTTCTGACACTGTAAGAACTGTCTTTAAAATCTCATCAAATAAATTGTTGATTTTTAACTAAATTCAAGAAGTTCCCTGCATCTGTGGCTTGCCGATTTGTTAATAATGAATAGTATTTTTGAATAGTTTTGAATAGTTTTGTTGCATGCCTTGCCTTTATCTATTAGGACAATCATATGAACTCCTCCTTTAATTTGTAAGTGCTATAATTATTATTAGTAGTAACACAGGTCATAAAATAATAAAATACAACAATTTATATCAAGCTACTAAGATGCCAAGTGGTTAGAGCTTAGAATATACTTTTAAAAATACAGCTAGAATAGAAAACTGATCCTATGGACTCTCAAGATGCCAAGAAGTGCTATAAATATATACCCAACTATAGCATCATGTAGGCTAACTGCCGACAAGGCAATTCACTGTACTTTTCTACATAACAAATGCTATAAAAATGGAAGGCTTGTTTTATATATTTGCAGTATTTATTGGTTATAAGATTTAAACAAAATTCTAATTCTTTTTGCTGATATGTTTCTAAAATTGACCTAGAAGCCCAAACACATCCCTCACACTAGAAAAAAAACACTGGCTGTGAGAGTACATGGTGTCAGTAAATGAGAGCGAATTAAAAAAATGATACTTTTCCCTCATGCCTACCAGTACTAATAATATATGTCTTCTTATTATCATAAGAATAGACTCATGGGCTGAGTGGTGGTGGCACATCTGGTAGAATGCATATATTACAATGTGCAAGGACCCTGGTCCCAGGCTCCAGTCCCCACCTGCACGGGGAAACTTTATGAGTGGTGACGCAGGGCTGCAGGTGTCTTTCTATCTTTCCTTCTCCTAAGTTTCTTTCTATTTATATTCAAAATATAAATAAATAAATAAACATAAGATGCTAAGAATAGACTAAAATTCATTTGGAATATCTTCTTTTATATTAAATTATTATAATACGTGCCTAATCATTTACGTCTCTTAAAGTCAGAACTTTTTAAATAATAGTCCATGATGTCCCCGTATAAATGGGGTAGTAAAGGAAACACGAGGGCCAAGCTTCTTCTGACGAAGAATAGACAGAACTAAAACAGGTCATTTATCCCTAGGATTTCTTATGGGGAAGGCAGACTGCTAAGGACTATGTGTACACTGCCACATTAAAAGGGAGCAGGACATAGTCGGAACGCTTTCTTACGTTACTTTCAGAGGAGGTGGGAGCTATTATTTCTGTAATACATAATCCAGAAAGTAAAGTTTAAACATTTCATTGTGTAGAAACAAAGTTGATGTTATTCCCACTGAAGTTGCAGATTGGGGAGATGAGAGGATCCTCCTCTTCAATTGTTGAAGATGGCTGAGATTTTAAGTTTCCCTACAAATGGTTTCATGGCTAAAGAATGAAAATGGTTGAGAATACTGGACTATTCTATCAGGCAACTAGCTAAGACATAGTTAAATATTTTCTTTTTCTTTTTTATTTTGCCATTTTCTTTCTCTTTCAGTGTTAAATATTGAAAGTTAAATATTTTCTAACATTTCTCATCTCACATTTTAAAATAAACACATTTCTCCCTTCTTAAATCAAATCTCCTTTGCATAACTCTCATTCCAGACTTAACGGTGCATTGTACCAAAATAAAGGACACTGGGGTGGAGGGTAGGGGGGAGAGTTCAGGTCCTGGAACATGATGGCAGAGGAGGGCTTAGAGGGGGTTAAACTGTTAAGTGAAAAACTGAGAAATGTTACATATGTACAGACTACTATATTTTAATGTTGAATGCAAACTATTAATCCCTCCAATAAAAAAAGAAAAAATCCCATAGGATATTATTTAAAGAAAGGGAAAGATTCCCAAAGAAATGGATCGATGTCCATGTTCATGGGTCAGAACAATAAATGTTGTTAATATGTCTATTCTCCCTAAGAACTTTAGAAATTTAAAGCAATTTCTATCAAAATCCCAACAGCACTCATCAAGAAAAATTGTGTGGAAGCAAAAATCAAAATGAGTGTGAAACTCCAAAGAATAGCTGATGTAATTTGTTGGAGAGTGGACCCACTGCCTGGGAAGTCCAGGCCGTTGTTTCCATGAGGTCCGAGTAGGCTGACCCCAGGGTATTCCCCCTCCTGGTTGAGACAAAGGCAAGTTTTCCCGTACTAGTGAACTAATGATGGATGGCTTCTCCAGATGGGGGCTACCTTTCTGCAGATGCCCCTCCTCTTCCCTTAAAACAAAGGCTATGAATTACTGTATATTGTGTTTGGCCAAACTTGAAAACCACTGCAAACTCCCGTTACTCAACTGTCCCCCTTCTCTGAAGTGACTGTAATTTACCCTGGGGAAAATTGCATTGTGAGCTTGTGATCAAACCTTTTATGGTAACTCTTCACTGGTGATCAAACAGTTTGCAGGTCAAAATGTGACTATGCATTGTGTTGCTTTGTGTTTAGGTTAATGATTACCTTAACCTTCTACCTGTGCAATGGGTATATCTACTTGCTTTCTTCCTCAATAAATGGGTCACCCACTTCTCTGAAGGCTCTCCTGGAACTCACTGTCTGCTTCTCTCTCAGTGCACGTCACCCCTCAACATGCGGAGCCACCTCGGGACTCCCAGGGGGCCGCTCTGACCTTTGCCACCAGTAGTCAGGGAGATGGGGGACCCAGAGCAATAGCCCACAGTAATTCTCAGAGAGAAAGAGAGACAGAGAGAGAGAGAGAGAGGTACTGTGTTCTCTGGTTTCCAGCTATACACTGAACCTATAATAATTTTTTTATGTTTGGTATTGTACCTGACACTCACCTAATGGACTAGAATATAGAGCTTAACCCTCTCAAAAATAATCTATATAACACATGAGTCAAAACCATTCAATGAGGAGAAGAAAACTTTTTCATGAAATGTTGCTTGGTCAAACACGTGTAGAAAATGAAGCTAGGCATTCTTGCCAAATAATGTTATATGCCAAAATCAACTAAAGTTGATTAAAGACATGGACCTGAATCTATGAAACATGTAAAAGAATACACAGGTGAAATGCTTCAAGACTTTACTATCAAAGAGGTATTTGGGGACTGGGGTCACAGAACTTTAGTTGAGGGGGAGTGGTGTGGATCTATACCCCTATTATCCCATAGCTAAATCACTAATAGAGACAAGCAGAGTGAAGTAGAGAAGGGGAGATATATTGGGAGAGAGGCCTGTAGCACTGCGTTAACTTTTGTGAAGCTTCCCCCAGCAGGTGGGGACCTCAGAGCTGATCCTGGATCCTTGCGCATGATAATATGCACACTCAAGCAGGTGCTCTGGGCCTTTAAATCACTAATAACAAACTTTTTAGAAAAGATGTATTTGGAGACTAATCCCATAGCAAGGGAAACTAAAGAAAGAATAAACAAAAGGTATTACATCTTATTAAAAAAGATTTTACACATCAAAGGAAACTTCTATGAGAATAAAAAGGCAACCTAACAGTTGGGAGAAGATATCTGCATATCACATATCTGACAAAGAATTAATATAGGAAAATCCATAAAGAAATCATATAGCTCATTAAAAATGATAAGGTCATCTCTTTTGCTTCATCTTAGATGTAACTTGAAGAAATCATGGTGAGATAAACCAAAAATGAGAAGGGGAAAGAACATATCATCTCACTAATAAGTGGAACTTAAGAAAAAAGGACAAGGAGAAAAAACAATGAAACTTGGGAGTGGGTGTGGTATATTGCACCAAAGCAAAGGGAATAAGGGGAGGGGAGGGGAGGATAGGTGTTGGGTCATGGTACAGGATGGTGGAATGGACTTAAGCTGGGAATTCGAGTATTCTGAAGACAATTATCCTGGAGAGATGAGAAATTGTGTCCCTGGATCAACAGCTGTACTGTGAACTGTTATGCTCCACGAAAGGATAATAGAATAAAGAAATCATACAGTTCGGTAATAAGAAACCAAGCCAACCAATTAAAAAAAAAGTGAAAAATACATAGTTCTTTAAAAACTGATAGTTCACAGGCATGAAAAAAAAGTCTCACATGAAATCATTAGAGAAATACACGTGTGACAATGGCCTATGTCAACAGAATAGGAAACAAGTGTTGGCAAGGATGTGGGGAAAAAGCAACCTTGGCATTACTGGTGGGAATGCAAATTGGTGTAGACCCTGTGGAAAACAATATAGAGAATTCTTAACCAGAAAATGAAAATACTAGATGGCCCAGCAATACTACTCTTAGGAATATATTCAAATGACATGACGAATTTAAAATGAGATATGTGTATCTCTATGTTGATGACTGCACTGTTAACAATAGCCAAAATATGGAAGCAACCTAAATGCTCATCAACAAATGACTGAAGAAATAAATTATAGTATAGATATTCAATGGAATGTTATTCTGCAATTAAGAAAGATGAGATTGTATTATCTAGGGCAAAATGAATGAAACTGAAGGTGATTATACTAAATGAAATATAAAGAGGTAAAAGAAAACCACCAGATGGCTTCATTAATGTGTGTAATATACATAACTAAACCAAAGGAACTGGCAAAAAATAAACTGTAACCAAACTGTCTCTTAGACTTTTAAGACCTATAGTGGTTACAGGAGGGGAGGCACAAGACTTTGGTGACACAGAAACTGAATGGGTGTAAAACAATGCCCCTGAAGTCTCACACTGACAATTCTGTAAAACACTATTAAATTACTACTAATAAAAATATTTTAAAAGAAACAAGAATGTAAACTACATAAAACTAAATGAAAAAAAATTAGGCCATACATCTAAATCTGTGGTTACCAGAAAGGTAATATAATACAAATTGAGTGAAAGGGGTTGTTAATTTTATGGTGGAAAACATTAGATTTTTTCTTCTTATAGTGATCATAGAATCATATATATAGATGTTGGTTTATAAGGATATACTCATGAAACTATAATGTGATTTTTTTTTTTGGCTGTTTCTGGGGCTTATTCACTCTAGTATAACTTTTCCAGCTAGAAAGAGGCAGAGGCAGAGAGGCAGACAGTGAATGTGAAGGATCATAGCATCAAAGCTTCCTTCAATGTAGTTGAGGAAAGTCTCTAACCTGGGCTGCACACATGACATCGATATTTTTTTTAAAAAAAAACAAATTACAAACAGTTTCATTAAAGGAGGAGGAGAAGGAAGAGAAGAAGAACCTGGACTGGAGTTGGTGTATTGCACCAAAGTAAAAGACTCTGGGGTGGGTGGGGGACAGAGTGCAGGTCCTGGAAAAGGATGACAGAGGACCTAGTAGGGGTTGTATTGTTATGTGGAAAATTGATAAATGTTATGCATGTACAAACTATTGTATTTACTATCAAATGTAAAACATTAATCCCCCAATAAAGGAAAAATAATAATTAAAAAAAAAAGAAAAAAAGTATGGCTTTATCTAGTTACCGAAAAACTCACTGATCTTTACATGAAAAGTATAGACAGACACTTTTGTTGAAAAGGGACAAATGCACATAAATCAGCACTACATGCACATTTTCCCAGTAAAACAATAATTGTGACAAATTGAGACCAAAATCATGGTGCAAAAATGGAGCAGGAGTTAACAGTCTACAGATACGAAACACATCAAAGTGATTTTGCAGAAGTTATTGGGCTGTGAGAAAAGTCATGGAACATTTTTTTTTTTGCATAGATAGATGGAAAAATACATTATGACTCTTCTGACAATCCAATAATTGGTAAGAGTGTCTCATAACAAGAGTGTGTTAGTCAATAACAGGATGTATCTGTTACTGGTAATTTGCTAAAATATTTTACTTTATGAATAACACCACTCACACAAGGTATTGTGTCTACAAACTTGTGCTGAAACCGGAGAACGCTAGTGTCTATTACATGTCACTAATTTGGGGCAATCTTAGTGACTAAATTATCCAGAGAATGAAAAGATACTATGTTATTAGATAGTATAAAATGGGTATGTCCAACAAACTGTAGGTCTTAATGAACGTCTTTGTTTAAATGTAACTAAAATTGTATCAACAAGAAGGCAATATTTCCATCCATTCTTAATAAAAGCAACAAGAAGATCAAATGACTAAAACTAAACTAGCATTGGGAGGTGGAGTCATAAAAAATGTATGATGAAAAAAAGGAACACAGCATCAATTTCAAGCGGTAGTTCTTCCTTAACTGCCAGCTAAAGGATGAATGTTCTCCTAAGGCCATGGTTAATAAAATACACTTTGCTCTAGAGAGTCGGGTGGTAGTGCAGCGGGTTAAAATACACTTTGCTCTATTTCTACAATTAAGGATGATGGTCTTCTCTTAGCTAAGTAGCAAAATTAGTTTAAATCCTTTCTTTTAAGGAATAACACAAAAATATGGGGGTGGGGGGGTGCAGACACAACTTTCTTTAGGAGCTCAAAAGTACTCTGCAACAAGAAGACAACAGTGTAACTGTTAAAGGCTACATTACCTGTGCTTTTTGATGCCATTGGAGAGAGCATCTCCACTGCCGCAATCTTTTCCTTCCGACATTCTGTGTTTTCCACTGCTCAAATGCTCTTCTTCCTCTTCAGTGGAGTGTGTTGTCACTGCTTCCAGTCTACTCAGGGTACGTTCAGACTCAGAATCTGTGGTAGAGCAGGTTCATAGTCAATGAATTGTAACTTTGGTGTGAGGCCTCAGTAACAATGGCTATCTCCTTTAATGCATCAGGCTCTGAAACTTAAGGAGCCTGCTTTGTCCTTCAACAATCCATTCCATAACAACTTCCTCCTGGATTTCAGAGAACCTACATCCAGGAAAGCCAGAGTGGATTTATGAAGCAGATTTACTTGTATAAGCTTATATTTGAATACATTTTACACATTAGAAGTGATTTCCAAAGACAATACAAGGTTTCTCCTACTTTCACTTTTATTTTCTTTCTCAAAAAATTGCCACTTTGACCTACAAAAGAATTCAAACTTAAAAACCCCTGTATAAAGAAAAAGCTATAATGGTTATACTTCTGGAGACATTTAAATTACATTCACTATGACAGACACAAAAGCTATTTAAAAGGATAATTTTTAAATACTTTTTAAAAAATACTTCTTCAGGTATAACATTATTTAAATATTCAAGAGCTAACGCCCAAAGCGACTACATGAAATCTAATTATCAGCTAGGTATTTTTTTATTAAAATTTTTAAAATTTTATTTATTTATTTATTCACCTTTTGTTTTCCTTGTTGTTTTATTGTTGCAGTTATTATCGATGTCGTTGTTGGATAGGACAGAGAGAAATGGAGAGAGGAGGGGAAGACAGAGAAGAGGAGAGAAAGACAGACACCTGAAGACCTGCTTCACCGCCTGTGAAGCGACTCCCCTGCAGGTGGGGAGCCGGGGGCTCAAACCTGGATCTTTTTGCCAGTCCTTGAGTTTGGTGCCACCTGCGCTTAACCCACTGCGCTACCGCCCGACTCCCTTCAGTTAGGTATTTTAAAGGTAAGAATGGCATGTTCCCAACTGGCTATATATTCAGAATGAAGCCCTCTGCCTGTTTGGGAATAATACAACTTATTTTTGTACAGTTCATTAATTTTCAGGCACATTTACATTCTTCCTCTCCAGTCAGCACCTTCAAGGTATTTTGTAAAGGTGCATCAGGACCAGGTGGTTAAAAGTTTTACGAATGACTCTGATAGTTGGTGAGAAAGGAAAGAAAGGACTTGAACCCAAGTTTTCTGTCTCCTCCTGTAATTACCTATGAATTTCAGCTCAAAGCAGTAGTCACTCAATCTCTAAGATGGTCACATTTAAATGGTACTTAAATGTGTACAAAAATGTAAATTCAGAGTAACTTCTAATTTCCTTCCTAAGCAGGTAATTATATGCTTCACTATCCTCTGCTCTGAAGAAACACACTTCACACACATGCAAGCAAACTTCCACAAATAAATCTACCCATCTGCTTAGTATGTATTATAGCTAAACTGCTCAGACAAAAAAAGTAATTTATTTTCCCCTTACTGTTTGTTAAGCCAAAATCATATAACCTTCTTTGTATCCCATTAGGCTGATAGCTGATAGCTGAGCCAGCATAGTTGCAGAATGGATAACACACCCTGAGCTATGAACTCTAGACTCCCCGACTGATAGATGTTTCTTGCAGAAAAGATTTTCAATCTTGACTAAGTTAATAACTTTACAGGGATTATAAATATAAATATACATACATATACATGCACATCCTTATGGATTTTAAATATAAATACATATATATATACATATATATACATCCTTATTTACCTTAGAACAAAGAAACAGGTATTCAGATAATAAATTTAGACAGATAACTATTTTTGCATTGTCAGTTTGCCAGGCAGTCATCTTTAAAAACAAAAACAAAAAAAGCCTAAAAACTTTAAGACAGCCTAAACCATAATGGGGGCCAGTCACCTAGTTAAGGACATAAGTAATTATAAAAATGTGTAATTTTATGTGAAAATGACACTTTTTAAAAAAGTAAATCTAAGAGGAAAATCTAACACCATAAGACAAAAAGCAGGGTTCTATTCTACAACTTTGAAATGCAGAACAACAAAACAATTTTGCTCTGCCTTAAAAAAAGACCAGTCTGGTTCAGGGAAATAGGTGTATGTACCAAACAGCCTTCAAAAATGGTGATAGTTTGTGTAGTTTAAGTACAATAAAGCAAAGAAGGGGTCAAATTGCGAGGGTGGGGAGGTATCAATTAAGTTCATACAGGAGAGCTGCCCCCAGAGGAAAAGCTTAGCAAATGAAAATGATGCTCAGTTGGAGGTAAGAGACAAATGTTTCTTGGACAATATCATGATCAAAACCTTAGTTAAAATTGTTCTTGGGGCAGTGGATAGAGATGGCATTTCCTTCTTGAACAATGTAAAATTTGTTCAAGATGGGTGGGTTATGGGGATTGGGTGTTGGGAATTGTGTGGAGTTGTACCCCTCCTACCTTATGCTTTTGTTCACTAATCCTTTCTTAAATAAAAAATTAAAAACAAAAAACAAAAAACAAAAAAAAAAATTTGTTCAAGATGAAAAAAAAAAGAATTTAACAAGTCAAATGAAATATTTTTGTCTGCACTGGTTAGTATTATTTAAGAAACTAGTACTTTATAGTTTAGATGTCATGAAAACCAAGAAGACTAAGAACAAAACAAAACAAAATAAAAGGAAGAACCTTCGAGCACTTACCAAACATTGCAATGCAGCATAGGATGATGTGTTTACTATTTAAGAGAAACAAATCATAACACAGGGTTTGTCTACCTACAAAGAAAATTCTTAACATAAAAGCAGTTATATAGTAAATACTAAGCAAGAAGCTAGGCAGTTAAGAGTATCTACAAAGCAAAGACAGATATTTTCAAAACAAGATTCCCACTTAGTGAAGACTATATAAACACCTAGTACCTCCACTGATTTCATCCGTGGTGTGACTGACCTCAAGGAAGATGGCAGCACAGACTCCTGTCCTTAGCTAGTTGGACTTGACCCCTATTCTGATTCATCTCTCTTCTACTCCCTTTCTCCTTATCTCTTCACATTTCTCCCACCTTCAGTCATCTCCTATGTTAGTCCCACTATTCTTCCTTGTCTAGTTTAATGTGGCTATCCCCACTCTCCTTCTAAAGGGTTTTGACAGAGGTCACCAATTACCTCCACAATACAAAGTTCAATGGGTATTTTTCAATTATTATAGTGACTCATTCACTATATCTGGCAGTTTAATTGCCCCTCCCTTTATCACATGTTTGACTCCCAGGTGGGAGTCAAAGAACAGCAATACCTGGTATCTGTCCATGTGCTAGCAGAGGAAGATTACTGGGAACAAGAGGATGAATATAAGTCTGAATGGAGACACTGAGCTGCAAAGAAAGGGCCAGTTGACTTTACAGACTGAAGACTGGGTGCCTAGAAAGGGTTGCATGTGGTGGCAAGCTAAGCTGACAAGAAATGAGTGTAGGGTTGGAGGAAAAAGTTATAGGAGGAAAACTATCCCATGCAAAGAGAACAGCATAACCCAATGCAGGGAGAAAAGTAGCCAGCTAGATGTGAGTGGAAGAGTCAAGAAAGGTGTGGTGACAGTTGGTCAGGAATAAGACTGAGTGAGTCATGAAGAGTAGAGATCAGAGGCAAGGCAGTGGGGCAAAGATATAGGAAACAAAACTAAAAAGGAGGTAGTATGCCAACAAATGCTATGAGATTTTTTTTTGTGTACCTGCTAGAGGTAAATCAGTTATCTCTAAGCATCCTAGCTTCTAAGTGAAAGAAGTAAACACAGGGTAGAGGGTAGACTACATAATGGTTATGCAAAAGGACTCTCTAACCTGAGGCTCCAAAGTTGCCAGGTTCAATCCCCCATACCACCATAAGCCAGAGCTGAATAGTGCTCTGGTAAAAAAAAAAAAAAAAGAAGGAAACACAATGAGTATATACTTTACAGTACTAGTGAGATAAAAACTCATTGGTTAGGAACAAAAGCTCAGTTAATTCTAATACCAGGAACAGGAAGATGATCAATACAGTATAGAATAACTTGAAATTTAATACCGAATAGCAGTAGTCACACCAATGTACCTATTTCTAGCATACCATTACATAAAGAGACCCATGGCTCTAGATATATTTGAATACAAACATCTTTAGCTAAGTTCTACACAGGCAATTGCTACAATGGTGACTTACTGATAAAGGTAGAGACCAGCCATAGAAGAAAGTTGCTTTTGAAGAAATGGTGCTGGAAAAAATAGGTTGAAACATGGAGAACAATGAAACTCAACCACTATACTACACCAAGCACAAAAGTAAATTCCAAATGGATCAAGAACATGGATGTTAGACCAGAAACTATCAAACTCTTAGAGGAAAATATTGGCAGAACACTTTGCCACTTAAAATTTAAAGGCATCGTCAGTGATACAAATCCAATTACAAAGAAGGCTAAAACAAAAAATAAACCAATAGGACTGCATCACATTAAAAATCTTCTGCACAGGAAAAGAAACCATTACCCAAAGAGACTTACAGAATGGGAGAAGATCGTTACATGCCATACATCAGACAAGAGGCTAATAACCAAAAATATATAAAGAGCTCACCAAACTCAGAAATAAACAAAAGCAAATTACCTCATCCAAAAATGGGGAGACCATCAATGTGTCCTGGAGCTCTGCTTCCCCAGAGCCCCAACCTACTAGAGAAAGAGAGTGGCAGGCTGGGTGTATGGATCCTCCTATCAACGCCCATGTTCAGTGGGGAAGCAATTATAGAAGCCAGACCTTCCACCCTCTACACCCCACAATGACCTTGGGTCCATACTCCCAGAGGGTTAAAGAATGGGAAAGCTATCAGGTGAGGGGATGGGATACAGAGATCTGGTGGTGGGAACTGTGTGGAGTTGTACACCTCTTATCCTATGGTTTTGTAAGTGTTTCCTTTTCATAAAAATAAAAAATGGGGAGAGAGTATTAAAAAATATTCACTAAAAAAGAGATCTAAAAGGCCAATAAACATTTAAAAAAATGTTCCAAGTTACTGTCAGAGAAATAAAGACAACAATGAGATACCACTTCACTCTTGTGAGAATGTCATATATCAGAAAAGGTAGCAGCAGGAGTCCGGTGGTAGTGCAGCAGGTTAAGCACATGTGGCATAAAGCACAGGACCAGCATAAGGATCCTGGTTCGAGCCCTGACTCCCCACCTGCAGGGGAGTTGCATCATAGGCGGTAAAGCTGGTCTGCAGGTATCTATCTTTCTCTCCCCCTCTGTCTTCCCCTCCTCTCTACATTTCTCTCTGTCCTTTCCAACAATGACATCAATAACAACAACAATAAAAAAAGGGCAACAAAAGGGAATAAATAAATATTTAAGAAAAAAAGATAAAAAAAAAACAAAAAAAAGAAAGGAAAGAAAAGAAAAGAAAAGGTAGCAGCAACAAATGCTGGAGAGGTTGGGACAAAGAAATCTTCCTGCACTGCTGGAGGGATTGAGAGTCTGGAGAACTCTCAGAAGGCTGGAAATGGACCTACCTTATGACCCTGCAATTCTTCTCCTGGGGATATATTCTAAGGAAGCAAACACACCCATCCAAAAAGATTTGTGTATACCTATGTTCATAGCAGCGCAATTTTTAATAGCCAAAACCTGGAAGCAACCCAGGTGTCCAACAACACATGAGTGGCTGAGTAAGTTGTAGTATACTATGATGGTATACTACTCAGCTATGAAAAATGGTGATTTCACCTTCTTCACCCCATCTTGGATGGAGCTTGAAGGAATCATATTAATTGAGATAAGTTAGAAAGAGAAGGATGAATATGGGATTCAACCCACTCATACAAGTTGAAAAATAAGAACAGAAGGGAAAACACAAAGCAGAACTTGGACTGGAGTTGGTATACTGCACCAAAGTAAAGGACTCTGGGGTGGGTGGGGGAAGGAACGGGTCCTAGAACATGACGGCAGAGAAGGACCTAGTGGGGGGTTGAACTATTATGTGAAAAACTGATAAATGTTACACATGTACAAACTACTGTCTTTTACTGTTGACTATAAACCATTACTCCTCCCAATAAAGAAAAAATATTTATAAAGGCAAAAAAATAGTTTAAGTATTAAAAGTGTGATAGAATTCCCCTGGTGGGGGTGAAGTTGCAAGTCTTTTCCTGTACTCATGAATCAATAAATAGGTTTCAATTCCTCAATGTTAAAACTACAGTTTTCAATTTTGCCCACACATATATCAAATAGGCAAGTCATTATCTGCCATTCAGAGTGACTATATATTAATGCCTTTAAAGAAATCATAAATTATTCAAAGGAGCACTTACTACCTCCAGTTGGTAGTCACTCTGCCTGCTTGTAGTAGCAGCAAGTCATTATACTCATGATTTAAAAACACAGAGGCATATGGGAACACAATGTTTAATAGGTATGGAATTCCAATTTCAGTTGACGAAAAGCTTCAGGAGATGTGTGATGCTGGTAGTGTAGTAGTGGAAATACTCTTCATGCCACTGGACTATGGAATTTAAAATTATTAAGATGGTATTTTTTGTTGTTTATTTTAACACAATGAAAGCAAAAACAAACTAGACTCAGACAAGGAAATGAAAACCTATCGAGAAAAAAAAAAAGGAAAACCTGCCAAGAAAAGCCAAAGAGGCATAATTGTAGATGCATGAACAATATCTGGTCCTATTTCTTCTCAGCTTAATACCAATGATGAGAGATAACCTCACAGAAGCAAAATAATAATAATAATAATAATAATTAACAATAATAATAATAATTAATAATCAAATAAGCAAAGTCATCCAAAATTTTCCAATGCCTTATATATATATAGATTAGGGACTATATACACCAATCTTATATTAGTTATTAAATTTTTAATGAATGATCATGAAATTTTCTATGGTTCTGTCTGAATAATGATGAGAGATGGAATTCTTAGTATAGAATCATTGTGGGTTTGATATCCCCATGTTACTGCAAAATTATTCATGTAGCTTAACTGATAACACAACTTATTTTCGTACAGTCCGTTAGTTTTCAGGCACATTAACATTCTTCAGCTCCATTCAGCACCTTCAAGGTGTTTTGATAATTTTATAAAAAAAGCATCAGGATAATGTGTTAAAAGCCAAACTACATTTTATAAATCAAAAGCCTTACTAACTCTACAGATAAGCATTTAAGGAACATACTAAATAGCAATAACAAAAATCTCAATTATTGTGACAACTCTCCAATAGCCCAGGCCTGTGAAGCTCTGCCCAAAGTGGGACTAAGAATTCTAAACAAAGTCCAGATGAAGAAGAATCATCTCCACCATCCACTTTATTCATCAAGTTGTAACACACTAAATACATACTATTTTTATGTCAATTACCTTTCAATAAATTGTTTTTAGAAAACATTAAAATTAGTATGGTTACTACCTCTATCCTATTATTTTTTTTGAGTTTTTTTTTAATTTAAGAAAGGATTAATTAACAAAACCATAGGGTAGGAGGGGTACAACTCCACACAATTCCCACCACCCAATCTCCATATCCCACCCCCTCCCCTGATAGCTTTCCCACTCTCTATCCCTCTGGGAGCATGGACCCAGGGTCATTGTGGGTTGTAGAAGGTGGAAGGTCTGGCTTCTGTAATTGCTTCCCCACTGAACATGGGCGTTGACTGGCAGACTGGGAGTATGGACCGACCAGTCAATGCCCATGTTCTATCCTATTATTTTTAACATTTCCTGATAAAATACTGAAAAAAAGTGGCCATGAAATTTACAATATATCTATGTCAACAACTTCTTAAAATTATCATGGTTTTTTTTTAAAGATCTCATGATTGAGTTCAATACTCTGTCTACTATAGCACTTCCCAGGTAGTTATTCTGATTTTTTAATGTAGTCATTGAGAACTAGCTAGAGATCAAAGAAGTAATCACAAAGAAGTAATTACAAAGAAGTAATATGTGGAGGAATAGACAACATCCAGTTAATTCTGCCAAGTATTACGTAAGGTAAATGCTTAGGAGAAACACTTAACACCTTTATGGTTCTCTACATTACAGAGCATGGTCTAAACATGTCCAAAATAAGACAATAACCCAGGCTTAAAATGTTGGTCCCAAATTTAAATATGATTTAAGATACAATTGTGTAAACTTGGAAAATTATAAATATGAAGAGCACACTGAAAATAAATTATACTTTTCATACTTAAAATAATTTGTAAACAGAAAATCAAGATGAGTCCATATAGAGATGCCAAAAAACTACTATATTAACCTACTGAAGAAACGACAAAAATGTGAGACAATCTTGTCAGTAAGCAGTGAGAGAGGAACTCGATATCTTCCCTGAATGGTGGCCAATATCACTATTAGCCAAATGGTATAGAAAAAAAATCAAGTGAAAATGCTGAAAAGATAGCATAGTGATTATGAAAAAACAAACAAACAAACAAAAAAAACAACTTTCATGTCTGAAGCTGCAAGGTCCTAGTTACAATGTCTGGTACCACCAAGTCTAGTGTTGAACTACTGGTAAAGAAACAAACAAAAGGGAATATCCTAGTGAGAGTGGCCTTCTGGAGTCTAAACAGGAAATGCTCTTTTAAAATTTTTATTTATAAATAGGAAACACTGACAAAAACCATAGGATAAGTGGGGTACAACTCCACACAATTCCCACCACCAGAACTCCGTATCCCATCCCCTCCCTTGATAGCTTTCCTATTCTTTAGTGCTAGGGGAGTATGGACCCAAGGTCATTGTGGGATGCAGAAGGTGGAAGGTCTGGCTTCTGTAATTGCTTCCCTGCTGAACATGGGCATTGACAGGTCAATCCATACTCCCAGCCTGCCTCTCTCTTTCCCTAGTGGGGTGGGGCTCTGGAGAAGGAAGGAGTGATCTATAGCTGCAGGTGTAATGTCAAGAGAGATGGAAATAAAAAAGGATCACTCAATCAGGTGACAGAGTATGTCACAGTAGGGACCTAGTCAAGTAAGTACCACAGAATGCTGAGAAGCAAAAAGAAAACATAACAGAGGATGTGTAAGAAAGATGTAGGGTCAGAAATGTCTTATAAGATACATTTTACTTACTTTAAAAATTACCAAATGACTGTCATTATTAAATATTAAGATTGGGGATAGACAGCATAATGGTTATGCAAACAGACTCTCATGCCTGAGTCTCCAAAGTTCCAGGTTCAACCCCAACACCACCATAAGCCAGAGCTGAGCAGTACTCTGATAAAAATTAATAAATAAATAATAAATACAATAATTTTTAAAAGGAGCACATAAATATTTTGATTGCACAGAGAATTATTGATTTAGCATTGGTCTGCAATATTATTAAATTTAAGAGTCTAGTATAAGACATAGTATACCCATCACCAAAGTTCCAGTGCCAATACAGCAGAAAGACCCATCTCCAACCACCACCACCACCCACCCCTTCTTCACGTTCTCACCAGAGTCCTCAGAGTAATATAACATTTACACACACACACACACACACACACACACACACACACACACACACACACACACAAACAGCTGGTGGAGACGAGAAGTTATTAATACCTGGGACAAAGGAGCTGTCTGAAGGGGTGGGAGCCTAGGCATGAATGCAAGGGTTGGCTTTAGGTGAGAACGAAGCACTCATCAAGGTAGATAAAACTGCATATGCAGACACACATCCAGACACAGGAGTAGCTTTCATATATAAACATAAGTTTTCCAGTCACATAAATAATATCAGTTGGAGCAGGATGGAGGAGAGAGTGTTAAAAATGCTGGTCGAGGTAGGGAATAACCATGTTGTAACAGAAAAGGGCTCAGTCAACAGAGCACAGGACTTGCACCCTTGAGATTCCCAGCCTGATCCCAGGCACTGCATGCACTGAAGTGATTCTCTAGCTTCTATTCCCTGGTAGGAAACTCTATCTCAAATGAGATAAATACTTGAAAGTAAACATTCAAAAGAAATGGGTTAGAAATATATACTAGCTGGGACCAGGCAGTGGAGCACCTGGTTAAGCACTCCATTACATTTTACAGGGACCCAGCTTCAAGCCCCTGGTCCCCACCTGCAGGGGGAAAGGTTCACAAATGGAGACGCAGGGCTGCATGTGTCTCTCTGTCTCTCTCCCTCTCTATCTTCCCTACCTTTCAAATTCTCTGTCTCTGTACAATAATAAATAAAGATAAAAAAAGGTATTTTAAAAAGAAATATATACTATCATTGCTGGGCAGCAAAGGTACAGAGCTGAGCAGTGGTGAACCTCATAGAGAGTACATGTATGTTACAATGCTCGAAGACCCAGGTTCATGTCCTCAGTTCCCATCTGCAGAAATGGAAGCTTCATGAGTAGTGAAGCAGTATTGCAGGCATCTCTCTCTCTCTCTCCATATCTCTCAATTTCTCTGTTAATTAAAAATAAAATAAAAATTTACATGAGTGGTCTTTGGTCTGCAGGCTCACCTAGTCACTTAAACATGGATAAGGGGGGTCGGGCGGTGGCACAATGGGTTAAGCGCACATGGCGCAAAGCGCAAGGACCGGCATAAGGATCCCAGTTCGAGCCCCAGCTCCCCACCTGCAGGGGAGTCGCTTCACAGGCGGTGAAGCAGGTCTGCAGGTGTCTATCTTTCTCTCCCCCTCTCTGTCTTCCCCTCCTCTCTCCATTTCTCTCTGTCCTAACCAACAACAAACAACATCAACAATGGTAATAATAATAACCACAACGAGGCTACAACAAGGGCAACAAAAGGGGGAAAAATGGCCAGTGGATTCATGATGCAGGCACTGAGCCCAGCAATAACCCTGGAGGAAAAAAAAAAAGATGGATAAGGACAGGGGTAGATAGCATAATGGTTATACAAAGAGACTGTCATGCCTGAGGTTCCAAAGTCCCAGGTTCAATTTCTTACACCATCTTAAGCCAGAACTGAGAAGTGTTCTGGTGTAAATAATAATAATAATAATAATAATAATAATAATAATAATCACACGTGGCGCAAAGCGCAAGGACCAGTGTAAGGATCCCGGTTCGAGCCCCCAGCTCCCCACCTGCTGGGGAGTCGCTTCACAGACGGTGAAGCAGATCTGCAGGTGAATACAGTTCAGGGAGTGAAAGGTAGTGGAGTGATTCTATGGCACTCCATTCTTAGCAGGCAGGATGTAGAATCAAGGACAATGAAATGTTGACAAACTGTTTTCAGATCAGACAGGAGGCAGTGGTGAGTTAGACTGTGGAGTGTGTGAAACTGAGATGGAAGCATAGACAGTCATTCAGAAAGGCCAACTCTAGGGGGGAAGTCTAGGGATGAGAAGGCATAGCAAGCTGGAGCGCCGCATGGCTTTCACATCACAGTGTGACCATGTTCCCATGCCTTCTTCTGTTCCCTTAGACCAAATACAAATCTCCTCCATTCAGAGCCTGAATCTGATTGAAAGCCAAGGGCACATATACAGTAAGGTGTGCATGTCCTCTACCTGCTGAGCCATCCCCCAGCCCCTGGTGAACATAGTTTTGGCTGTAGGTGTTGAGCAGGTCATTTCCATTCTCCAGACATGTTTATTGAGTATCACTGCATGACATATGCTTTACACTAACGCCAAGGAAAATCAGATTCAGTCTGAGTCGTACCCAGTAAGCTATCTCTCACAACCTGGATATTATTTTAATGCTAGAAATACAAAGCTAGAAAGAATCTCTGCCACTACTCAGATTTTTCTCAGGAATACTGAGAGTACTGCTCAGCAGAATGATATAACATCACTGTCTATTACACAGAAAAGATGCTTAGAAGATGCTTGGTACATGCTGGGGAGACAGCATAACAGTTATGCAAAAAGGCTTTCATGCCCGAGGCCCTAAGGTCCTAGGTTCAATTCCCTGTACTACCATAAACCTGAGCTGTACAATGTTCTGGTCTCTCTCTCATTAAAATAAATAAAATAAAAAGAAGATATTGTGGTACTCAATTTGATATATGTTACTTTGATCAATTAACTTGCTTTGTAGTAGGTAACATGGCCGAGTGGTGGTACACCTGGTTAAGCATACACATTACCATGCACGAGGACCTGGGTTCAAGCCCCTACAGGAGGGTTGAATCTACCTGGGTTCTCCACCTACAGGAGGGAAAGTAGGTCTGCAGGTGTCCCTCTTTCTCTCCCTTTCCATCTCCCCCTCCCTTGTCAACTTCTCTCTGTCATATGGAAGGAAAGAAGGAAGGAAGGAAGGAAGGAAGGAAGGAAGGAAGGAAGGAAGGAAGGAAGGAAGGAAGGAGGGAGGGAGGGAGGGAGGGAAGGATGTAGCCTCCAAGAGTGGTGGATTTGTAGTGCCAGCTTCAAGGCTTGGTGACAACCCTGGTGGCAATAAAAGAAAGAAGGAAAGAAAGAAAGATTAATAAAGTGTTTTGCACTTAAAAGAAATGCAGTTTGTTTGGGGTAGAACAAAAAGAAATTGAAAAGGGAGGTAAAAAGATCTGCAACATGGCTCTACCATTTGTGAAACTCCCCCCCCCCCTTGCAGATGGGGCTTGGGGGCTTGAACCCAAGTCCCTGCACACGGTAATATGTGCACTCAAACAGGCGTGCCACCACCTGGCCCCAAGAATTGCAGTGTCTTTGGCACAAGAAGGAAAAAGTAAATCAAGTGGGAGCCGGGCTGTAGCACAGTGGGTTAAATGCACATGGTGCAAAGTACAAGGACCTGTGTATGGAGCCCGGTTCAAGCCCCCGGCTCCCCACCTGTAGGGTGGTCGCTTCACAAGTGGTGAAGCAGGTCTACAGGTGTCTTTCTCTCCTCCTCTCTGTCTTCCCCTCCTCTCTCCATTTCTCTCTGTCCTATCCAACAACAACGACATCAATAACTACAACAACAATAAATGATACAACAAGGGCAACAGAAGGGAATAAATAAATTTTTAAAAAAGTAAATCAAGTCACATAATAAAAAAGATCAAAAACAAGGCAGTGTGGCTAACTGTTCAAAAACTGGGGTAGGATGGAGTGTCTAAAAAGGAGGTAAGAATTAGAATTCGGGGCCAGGTGGTGACATTCCTGATTAAGTGCGCATAGTACTAAAGACATGCTCAAGGAACTAGGTTCGAGTCCCCACTCCCCACTTGCAGCAGGAATGCTTCATGAGAGGTGAAGCAGGTGTCTATCTCTCTCCCTCGCTCCTCTCAAGTTCTCTCTGTCCTACCTAATAAAATGGAGGGGGAAAAAAAAAGAAAGAAAGAAGGAAAGAAAAAATGGCTGCCAAGAGCAGTGGATTCACAGTGTTGTAATATAGCCCGAGCAACTGAAGCCAAAAAAAAAAAAAGAATTAGGAATGCAGATGTGAATGAAATCTCCAGAAAATTACAACAACAACAATAACAACATACAGATGAGGCCCAGATAAGCTAGCTCAAAAATAATCTGTAGGAGGAAAAGAACACTGGATCTTGACCATCAAGAACAGCAAGCACAGTGTCTTATGAAAAGGCCAAAATACACTTGTGTGTTCTTATTAATGACAGGCCACCTTCAGTAAAATTCTGTTGTCTTCTACAAGTAAAATGTGAGCACAGAAACTATCTTTTGCTCGACTATTACAGTTTGTCTTTAATGGACTAAACTTGATGTGACAGTGGTAATAACTGTTCTTGTGTTACTCTCTAGACAAAACTAAAGTCTTTATAGTACTGCTCTGCTTTTTGAAAGTTTTGGTTTAAAGTCATAAGCACCTACCCTTTGAAACTGCTGAGAAATGCTAAAACTAGCCTCAATTTCATGACATAACTATCTATTGGTTTTTCCAGCATACACTATTGAATTGCATCCATTATTCATGAACATTCTGACCAAAATAGCATTAAGAAGAAAACATAGCAAGAAAGCATTTCTTGAGCAACTGATCTCAACATGTTTCTAAAAAGGAAAATGAACAGACAGAAAGGCAATGTATTTTAAGCTATAATTTTCAAATGGAAGGAATTTTCACAAAATTACTCTCAGATCTGTACTAAGGAATAGCACTTACGCAATTATTTAACAGGTAATGAATATTTCAGATGTAATTCTTTACAAGATCATTAAGAGACTCATGAAGCTGTGTAGCCTAAACATTCCTGCCCCTTGCTACCATTCCACACTGCCATGACCATGACTTAGCTCCAATTTCATTGTAAGTTCTTTGAGAGACAAATTTTCATCTTTTAGTATTACCTCATTCCTGCTCACTCTTTCTCACTCTATCTCCCATACAGAATCCAAAGCAGTCTGTGCAGGCTCACAAAATCAGCAAGTATTGCTGGATTCCTGTGCACTTTATTAAGAGCAATGCGCTTTTCAGAGGGTGTAAGTGTCCATCAACAATATTTATTCAATACTGTGAATGATTCAATAAATTTGGGAATTGATGTAGTCAGAATAGTGGTCCCCTAAGGCTATCCATGCCCTAACTCTGGAGCCACTGAATATGTGACCTTATACAGCAAAGGGGCTCTGCAGTTGTGACTGAATTAGGATCCTTGCAAAGGGAAGGTAATCCCATATCAGCTTTGTGGATCTATTATGATGATGAGGGTCCTTGATGGAAGGGGAGGAGGAGGATGAGAATCAGAGGACAACTGGAACAAGATATACTACTACCTTTGAACATAGAAAATAAGAAATGGTTACACACTAGGAAGTGCTGCTGAACTCTAGAAGCTAGAAAAGGCAAGGAAACAGATGAGCTTCTCAAAAACAGTGATACCCCTACACCTCAACTTTCTGATTCTAAAAAGTAAGTCTGAGGGGCCAGGTGGTGGCACACCTGGTTGAGCGCTCATAAAAAAAAAAAAAAATGTTTAGCAATCATGGACCCAAAGGTTGGAATCAACAATTTATTTGGCTTTGTATGTTAACTCTCTTTTCAGCCACCAGGTTCCAGATGCCATCAGGATGCCGACCAGGCTTCCCTGGACTGAAGACCCCACCAATGTGTCCTGGAGCTCCGCTTCCCCAGAGACCCACCTTACTAGGGAAAGAGGCAGACTGGGAGTATGGATCGACCAGTCAATGCCCATGTTAGGCAGGGAAGCAATTACAGAAGCCAGACCTTCCACCTTCTGCAATCCACAATGACTCTGGGCCCATACTCCCAGAGGGATAGAGAATGGGAAAGCTATCAGGGGAGGGGATGGGATATGGAGATTGGGTGGTGGGAACTGTGTGGAGTTGTACTCCTCCTATCCTATGGTTTTGTTAATATCTCCTTTCTTAAATAAAAAAATTTAAAAAAAGAGTAAGTGTGCAATGCTTAAACCACTACATTTGTGGCCATGTGTTATGGCAGCAATAGGAAACTATTTCAGTGTCATTAGTACTTTAAATTGTGCTACTAAAAGCACAAGAGGTAATAAATAAAGTGTCGAGAACAAAGAGAACCAGAGCAAACAGGGAGTGGGAAAATGAGAACAGAGATGGCCTTATGTGGGGCTGTGGGTAGGCAGGAAAAAAGATGTGCAAATGCAGTTTGATTGGGTTGAAACTGTAGCAAGAAAATCATCATTTCCAAATGACATCTTTTAGGATCTCAATGAATCCCATGGCTAGAGCAGCAATAGCAGGTCTAAACCTGTACCCAGGGTACCTAGCTATTAATTTTAATGTAGTAAAAAAAAAATTTACTCCTAAAATTTATAGTAGGAAAGAGAGCAGCCACAGAAAGACTATGGTCAAGCAAATCTAACAACGCTGCCACCTGTCCGTCTCCATTTCTCCATTAATCAGCACTTCGAAAGAGATTCTGACCTTGGGACCACTGTTCTGATCTTGTAACTCTCAGAACAGACAGCTATGGGGGTGATGGTTAAAATATGACTGGGCAGCAGAACGGTGACAGTACCTGCTAATGAGTTATCAAGAAGAGAATGAGCCTGGAGTGACAGCTCACCTGCTACGGCACATGCCTTGACATAACCACAGCCCAGGTTTGAAGCTCCAACACCACACTGAATGCAATGGTAGAGAGAGACAGGCAGACTTCAGCATAGTTCTGCCAATTACACAGCTATCCTACTGCTATTCACAGTGCTGCCCTGTGGGGCCAGGACTCAAATCCAGGGCCTTGTGCTTGGAAAGGCACACACACTCTACTGAATGAGCTTCTGCCTATTCTTCCATTTGGGACTCCTAACACAAGTACATATTCACGCATGCACATAGACATATGTACTGGGCTGCTAATAAAAAAAAACCTCTGAGGAGGAATGCATGACTGAGAAAAGGAATGAAGGGGAAACACTGAATACTACACACACATTTATATTGATGTATAACACATATGGACTTGTCATTTTTATTTTTGTATTTTTCATCTTTTTTAAACACTTAGGCATTCATTAATTCATGAGAGAGAGAGAGATACGAAAGAGAGAACCAGAGTATCAGTTTGATGCCAGAAACTGAAATCAGGACCTCGTGCCGTCAGGCCCAATGCTCAAGCCACTGATTCATGTCCTAGGTCATTAAGCTTTGTTTTTTAGAAAATATTTATATTTAAGAGAGAGAAAGAAAGAGATGACCAGGCCACTGCTAAGCTCTGCCAGAAGTTGGTGACAGGGCATACAGATTATTTTTAAATTTTATTTTATTTGCCTCCAGGGTTATTGCTAGAGCTCAGTGCCTACACTATGAATTCACTGCTCTTGGAGGCTATTTTTTCCCCTTTTGCTGCCCTTGTTGTTTATCGTTGTTGTTGTTATTATTGTTATTTCTGTCATTGTTGGATAGGACAGAGAGAAATTGAGAGTAGAGGGGAGACAGAGAGGGGGGAGAGAAAGATAGACATCTGCAGGCTTGTTTCACCACTTATGAAGCAACTTCCCTACAGGTGGGGAGCCGGATGCTCAAACTGGGACCCGGAGGCTCAAACTGGGACCCGGAGGCTCAAACTGGGACCCTTATGCCAGTCCTTATGCTTTGTGCCACATGTGCTTAACCTCCTGTGCTACCGCCTGACCCCCCAATTTTATTCCTTTTATTTCTATATTGGGGGATTAATGTTTTACAGTCGACAGTAAGATAAAATAGTTTGTACCTGCATAACATTTCCACATAACAATACAATCCCCACTAGGTCCTCCTCTGTATAGATTTTTTTTTTAATATTTATTTATTTTCCCTTTTATTGTTGTTTTATTGTTGTAGTTATTATTGTTGTTCTTGATGTCATCGTTGTTGGTTGGATAGGACAGAGAGAAATGGAGAGAGGAGGGGAAGGAAGACAGAGAGGGGGAAAGAAAGATAGACACCTGCAGACCTGCTTCACCGCCTGTGAAGCGACTCCCCTGCAGGTGGGGAGCCGGGGGCTTGAACCGGATCCTTTTGCCTATTCTTGTGCTTTGCGCCATGTGCGCTTAACCCACTGTGCTACCGCCCGACTCCCTGTATAGATTATTTTTTAAAGATTTTTTAAATTATTTTTAAGGAAAAAAAAGCATCAATGAAGTGTTTTGACTTTCATATTTATATCTCTTTGAACTTAAATTTCTCTAGAGACTTTACTTCTGAGATAACCAACACAGAAGGAATACAAGAACTAATACTCATGGACTTGGCACAGGGTAGATGTAAAAGTCAGCAGCCTTAAAATGTCATTTATCCTCCCCTGCTACCTCCCTCGATCATGCTAAATACTTCCTTTACCCTGTCACTCATTCTACCAGTTTCAATCCTGTCTCTATTTTCTTTTCCCAATGACTCATTCTTTTCACAAATCAGTATCTTGTTATTTTTATGTAGTGAATCTCTTTTCCATGAGCCTACCATGTGATTTTCTGTTTCGTATTTTCATCCCATCTTCTTGAACTTCCAGAACCCCATCACCTTTAGTTCCTAAGTCCCACTGTGCTTTCACTCTTTTCCTATTAGGAATCTGATCCTTACACGCACTGACACCTCCTGCTTGGTTACTATTTATTGACTGTTTATTTTATGTATTTACTTGGCTTGTTTTTACTTGCACTGGTCTCAAAACATTTTCTCTGAGTTTTCTCTCCCCTACTCTCTCTTGCCCACACCTGAGAAATTCTTGAGTACTGATCAATTCCTAACCAGTAAAGATTACATAGTAGTAAACCTTCCTTACAAGTCATTAACTCTTCATAAATATCTCCCATTATTTAGTATTGAGAATACAGAAGGCAGTATCTGTCACAAATATCTGTAAATTCAGAACCAGAGAGGTCATGATTGCCAGAGAGGTTACACAGATGGCAAGTGTCAGACACAGGATTTCAATTCATAAATCCTGGCCCTGGCGGCCAGCCTCTCTGCAGGTATGCTACACCAGCCCACAGTGTGAATTTCTTTCTCTCTTTATTTCTTCCTTCCTTTCTTTCTTTTTCTTTTCTTAAATGTTTATTTACTTGATAACTTTGGACAGAGACAGAGAAATTAAGAAGGAAGAGGAGACAGAAAGGGAAAGAGAACAAGATGGCAACTTTGGAGCAGCAGCTGCCCTGAGCTCCAAAAAGCAGCAACTTGTGACCTGGGATTCTCTGGACAGGGTAGGATACTGGGCTGTCTGGAGGAGGGTGAACATGGGCTGGTTAGGGTGACACCAAAATACAGTCCCATAACTCACTCTTGGGCTGACAAATGGAGGTCAGGGGGACAAAGAAAGGAAAATCTTTTATTACTGAGCTCACCTCTTGCCTCCACCCCAGAATCAGCCTCCAGGGGCTGGACAGCCACTTCTAGCAGGCTTCCAGCTGAGCTATTCTCTTTACCAAGATTCCTGGCTCAACAGGGGTGTCATTGCAAGCCTTTTCCTTTTGGTTTAACTTCTCTCTCTCTCTCTCTTTTTTTTTTTAAAGTGTCTGGAGCTCTATTTGAGTGAAAAAATACCTGACCAATCATAGCCTCATCCCTATCTGGAAGTTTGTCTTTTGGATACTTCTTACAATTGGCTGTCTTTGCTCAGGCTGCCTGTAGCCAATCCAGAGCAAAAAAGCTGCATACTGACTGTTAGGGTTTTTTACTCTATTTTATTTTATTATTACTATTATTATATATGCATGTCCCTTTTCCCTCCTCCTTCTTCAGGTTGACCAAAATTAACTGTTGTTTTTTCCACTGCTAGGTGACTGGGTGTCCTATCCATTGTGAGAGAAACTTGTTTATCTCTACCTCTTCCCTCCACTCTCCTTTTTCCCTCCTCCTAGCTAAAATAATAATAATAATAAAATATTTCCTTTCACTGCTCTTTTTTTTCTTTCTTTTTTTATTCTTTTTTTCCTTCCCCCTTATTTGCATTCTAATTTCACTTATACACTCTTGTGAATTATTTTGGGGAAGAAATCTCAATCAAGGTGGACTGTGCGTGTGTGTGTGTGCGTGTGTGTGTGTGTGTGTGTGTGTATCTTCTCAACTTCCTTTTCTCCTCGTTCTATCTCTAGAATTTATAGTGGACAGTGGCTTTGCATAATTTTCTATTCTTGCAATTCCTTTTTTCCTTTCTTTCTTTTTTTTGTTTGGTTAATATTTTTTCTTAAACTGGCGGTTTTTTTTGGCTAACTGATATTGGTTGAACTGCATCAATCTTTGCTTCAGTTATTATTGTTATAACTTCTGAGGTTGGTGACTGCATTTGTCATAAAGATCTTTAGTATAGCATGGCTTTTACACAAAACACAACAAATGAATAACAACAGAATAGAAAAATAAAAAACACATCAATTAAATGGTTAAATCAAGAACAAATAAAACAGCTACCACAATGAATCAAGAAATGAGCCAGAAGAAACTCCAAATCAGTCAGAAGTAACCACAGATAAGAAAAGTATGTAACCAATATGTAACCCAGTAATCACAGAAATGAAGACAACTATGGAGGAAAGGGCTATCAGAGTTAGGGAAACAAGATGAGAGCCTCAAGGAAAATATAAGCTACCTTGAGGTAATTAGAGAAATGAAAGCTGAAATAGTTGAGCTAAAAGGCCAATTAGCAGAACAAGCTCATACTGTGACTGAACTGAAGAAAGAAGCTGAATGAAGGGAAAGCAGATTAACAGAAGCTGAAAACAGAATTAGCCAGACAGAGGATGAGCTACGGAAAACTAAGAAAGAGGTAAAAGAGCTCAAAAAGAGATTGAGAGACACTGAAGACAACAACAGGGACATATGGGATGATCTCAAAAGAAGTAACACTTCGTATAATTGGCCTACAAGAGGAAGAAAGAGAGGAAGGGGAAGTAAACCTTGTAGAGGAAATAATAAAAGAAAATTTCCCAGACCTAAACAGCAGAAAGGACATTAAGATTCAAGAGGCCCAGAGAGTCCTAAACAGAATCAACCCAGAGCAGAAGACACCAAGACAAATAACAGTTAGAATGAAAACAAGGATAAAGAAAGGATCCTAAAGGCTACAAGAGAAAAACAAAAAGTCACATGCAGGGGAAAACCCACAAAACTATCAACAGACCTCTCCACTCAAACTCTCAAAGCCAAAAGAAAATGGCAAGATATCTATCAAGCCCTGAATGAAAAAGGGTTTCAACCAAGGATAATATATCCTGCTAGACTTTCATTCAAACTAGATGGAGGGATCAAAACCTTCTCAGACAGGCAACAGTTAAAGGAGGCAACCATCACTAAGCCTGCCCTGAAAGAGATTCTAAAAGACCTCTTTTAAACAAGAACATTGCTAAAACACTTTCCATATATCAGAGCAAATAAAAAAATTGTTGAATAATGGCACTACAATACATTAAATCCATAATGTCAATAAATGTCAGTGGCTTAAATTCAGCCATTAAAAAGTACAGAGTGGGAGGATAGATCAGAAAACAAAACACAACCATATGCTGTTTGCAAAAATCCCGTCTGACTCAACAAGACAAACACAGACTTAAAGTGAAAGGATGGAAAACTATCATACAGGATAATGGACCACAAAAAAAGGGCAGGAACAGCCATCCTCATCTCTGATAAAATAAACTTTAAATTAAATAAAGTAATAAAAGATAGGCAAGGCCATTACATAGTGATGAGAGGATCAATCAACCCAGAAGATTTAACAATTATTAACATCTATGCACCCAATGAGGGACCATCTAAATACATCAAACACCTACCAAAAGAACTACAAAAAGACATCAATAGTAGTACAATAATAGTGGAAGACTTTAACACCCCAGTCTCAAACTTAGATAGATCAACAAAACAGACAATCAACAAAGAAACAAGAGAATTAAATGTAGAGATGGACAGACTAGATAGACCTCCTGGACATTTTCAGAGTTCTTCACCCCAAAAACCTGAAATACACATTCTTTTCAAATCCACACAGCACATACTCAAGGATAGACCACCTGTTAGGCCACAAAGATAGTATCAACAAATCAAGAGCATTGAAATCATCCCAAGTATCTTCTCAGAACACAGTGGAGTAAAGCTAACATTCAACAACAAATAGAAAATTATTAAAAGTCACAGAATTTGGAAATTCAACAACATACTGCTTAAGAACCGCTGGGTCAGAGAGGCACTCAAGCAAGAAATTCAAATGTTCCTGGAAACAAATGAAAATGAAGACATGAGCTATCAAAATATTTGGGACACAGATAAAGAAGTACTGAGAGGGAAACTCATAGCCATACAATCCCATAATAGAGAACAAGAAACAGCTCAAATAAATGACATTATTGCACACCTCAAGGACTTAGAAGAAGAGTAACAAAGGAACCCTAAAGCAACCAGAAGGATGGAAATCACTAAAATTAGAGCAGAAATGAACAACACTGAAAAATAAGAGAACCATACAAAAGGTCAGTGAAGCCAAATGTTAGTTCCTTGACAAATTAAACCAGATTGACAAACCCCTAGCCAGACTTACTAAAAAAAAAAAAAGGGAGAAGACTCAAATGAATAGAATTATAAACGACAGAGGAGATATCACAACTGACACCACAGAAATCCAGAAAAAAATTGTGTAACTTCTATGAAGAACCATACACCACCAAGCTAGAGAATCTGGAAGAAATGGAAGAATTCCCGGAAAAACATACCCTTCCAAAACTGATCCAAGAAGAACTACAAAACCTAAAAGCACCAATCACAGAAAAAGAAATCAAAACAGTTATTAAGAATCTCCCCAACAACAAAAGTCCTGGACCAGATGGCTTCAAAAATGAATTCTACAAAAGCTTCAGGAAACAGCTAATACCTATACTTCCAAAGCTCTTCTGCAAGGTCAAAGGAACAGGAACACTCCTTTCCACCTTCGATGAAGGCAACATCACCCTGATACCAAAAGCAGATAGAGACACAACAAAAAAGGAAAACTACTGACCAATATCTCTGATGAACATAGATGCGAAAATATTGAACAAGATCTTGGCCAACCAGATACAACGGAACATCAAAAATATTTCTCATCACGACCAAGTGGGATTTATCCCAGGAATGCAAGGTTGGTTCAACATACATAAGTCAATCAATGTCATTCACCACATCAATAAAAGCAAAGCCAAAAACCACATGATTATCTCAATAGATGCAGAGAAAGCCTTTGACAAAATCCAACACCCATTCATGCTCAAAACTCTACAAAAATGGGAATAGACAGGAAATTCCTCAAGATAGTGGAGTCCATATATAGCAAACCTACAGCCAACATCATACTCAATGGACAGAAGCTGAAAGCATTTCCCCCTCAGATCAGGGACTAGACAGGGCTGTCCATTACCACCATTACTCTTCAACATAGTATTGGAAGTTCTTGCCAAAGCAATAAGGCAAGAGAAAGAAATCAAAGGAATACGGATTAGAAGGGAAGAAGTCAAGCTCTCACTATTTGCAGATGATATGATAGTATACATAGAAAAACCTAAAGAATCCAGCAGAAAACTACTTAAAGTTATTAGGCAATATAGCAAGGTGACAGGCTACAAAATCAATGTATAAAAATCAGTGGAATTTCTTTATGTAAACACTTAATCTGAAGATGAAGACATCCAAAAAATCATTCCCATTCACTGTTGCAGCAAAATCAATAAAATACCTAGGACTAAAGCTGACCAAAGAAGTGAAAGACTTGTATACTGAAAACTATGAGTCACTATTCAAGGAAATAGAAAATGATACCAAGAAATGGAAATACATCCCATCCTCATGGATTGGAAGAATAAATATCATCAAAATGAATATTCTCCCCTGAGCCATATACAAATTTAACGTGATACCCATCAAAGTTCCACCAAGCTTCTTTAAGAAAATAGGACAAAAGCTACAATCATTTATCAGAAAACACCTAGAATTGCCAAAACAATTTTAAGGAAAAGAAACAGAAATGGAGACATCACACTTCCAGATCTCAAACTATATTATAAAGCCATCATCATCAAAACAGCCTGGTACTGGAACAAAAATAGGCACACAGACCAGTGGAACAGAATTGAAAGCCCAGAACTAAACCCCCACACCTATGGACATCTAATCTTTGATGAAGGAGCCCAAAGTATTAAATGGAGGAAGGAAGGTGGCTCTATTCAATAAATGGTGCTGGGAAAACTGGGTTGAAAGATGCAGAAGAATAAAAATGAACCACCTTATCTCACCAGAAACAAAAATCAACTCCAAATGGATGATGAACCTATCAAATACTTAGAGGAAAACACTGGTGGAACACTTTCCCACCTAAACCTCAAGGACATCCTTGATGCTATAAACCCAACTGCATGGAAGACTAAAGAAGAAACAAACCAATGGGACTACATCAAATTGAAAAGCTTCTACATAGCCAAAGAAACTATCACACAAACAAGTTGACCCCTCACAGAATGGGAGAAGATCTTCACATTCCATACATCAGACAAGATGCTAATAACCAAAATATACAAAGAGCTCAGCAAACTTAGCAACAAAAAGGCAAACGACCCCATCCAAAAATGGGCAGAGGATATGAACAGAACATTCACTACAGAAGAGATCCAAAAGGCTAATAAACACATGAAAAATTGCTCCAGGTTGCTGATTGTCAGAGAAATGCAAATAAAGACAACAGTGAGATGTGACTTCACCCTTGTGAGAATGGCATACATCAAATAGCAGCAACAAATGCTGGAGAGGCTGTGGGGACAGAAGAACCCTTCTGCACTGCTGGTGGGAATGTAAATTGGTCTAATCTCTGTGGAGAGCAGTCTGGAGAACTCTCACAAGGCTAGAAATGGACCTTCCATATGACCCAGTAATTCCTCTCCTGGGAATATACCCCAAGGACTCCATAACACCCAACCAAAAAGATATATGTACACCTATGTTCACAGCAGCACAATTCATAATAGCTAAAACCTGGAAGCAACCCAGGTGCCCAACAACAGATGAGTGGCTGAGAAAGCTGTGGTATATATACACAATGGAATACTATGCAGCTATTAAGAACAATGAACCCATCTTGTCTGATCCAACTTGGGTGGAGCCACAAGGAATTACGTTAAGTGAGCTAAGTCAGAAAAATAAAGATGAGTATGGGATGATCCCACTCATCAACAGAAGTTGAGAAAAAATAACAGAAAGGGAAACTAAAAGCAGGATTTGACTGAATCTGGAGTAGGGCACCAAAGTAAAAACCCTGGGGTGAGGGTGAGGGTGGATGTTCGGCTTCCCGGGGGGTGGGGTGTGGGATGGGATATAGTCTTTTGGTCGTGGGAATGGTGTTTATGTATACTCCTATTAATTTGTAGTCATATAAATGACTATTTAATTAATATGAGAGGGGAAAAATTCATTGTATGTCTCAAACTTTTTAAAGCACATACTGAGTCTTTTTAATACATAGGCTAAGTCTTTGATTTGTTGACTCTCTTAAAAGCCTTGACCAGGGAGAACAGAAGCAACTGGTAGCACAGCTATATAAAAATAATGTCAAAGGACAATGAAGTTGTGTATGATACAGCAAATCCTAACAAAGGGACTTTTCATAGTCAACCCAATTGTGAAATAATGTGATTACAGCAGTAACTATCTATTGTCTTCTTAACCCTAAGACAGCAGGAACCTCCCACTTCCTCTATAGAGCCTATATTTCCCCCAGTCCTGGAACCTCTAGGGTAGGGCTCACTTTCCTGCATTCTTCTCTCAAGTCATACCAAATGATATTGCATCTGCCAATCCCAACCTAATCAATGCAATGAGTACCACCTCAGCATGCTTCACTTCAGACTGTGTCCAGAGACATCAGGCATGCAATGTCAATCCTTCACCCTCATTACTTGGCTGAGTATTTCATAGTATTCTCTAATTCCATTCCTGGAGGTTCACTTCCTAACAAAGTCCCCAAATCTAGATATAGACCAGATTCTGTGATATAGAGCATATTTTCACATGTATCCATAAATTAGGGCAAAATATATACATGAAAGCAAAAGTACACAATAGTCTGCAGTGATTCAGTATAAACTTCCTAATGAATAGTGTTTGCTTAGATACCCTCCTCACCTACTTCCTATTACAGTTCTCTCACTCCAAAGCTAATCTTAGCAAAGCAAGGACTGCAAAAGCTGTATAAGAGCAAGAGACTGGCATACTTTAACGATGAGTCTTTAGTCACTATCAGGTCACCCCATCAGCTGGGGCCCTATTCTGGGAGTCCTAAGATTCCCAAACAGACATGATGGGCCTAGGCCTCAAATAAACCCCTCTCCACTGTTACCGTTCATTTCTAGCAGTAACAACACAACAGACCCCTTTGTGGGCCCCCATAGGACCTTGCCCTCAACTTGGATAAAAAATGGTAGAGAATGTTCCATCCTCCAAAGGGATGGATCATACTCTATGCTACACCTGAGGTAGATGGGTCCTGATATTAGTGCAGCTTGGAACGGTCCTACTTATGACTACAGAATGTGAGCTTGGATCTACAGGGATGCAGAGATCACATAGGCTCCTAAGCTGAATATGGGCCCCAGATCACATCAAATTGATGGGGTTTACAGTCAACAATATTTATACCCCTTTCCCATATTTGGGAGCTACTCTCTTCCCTGATCCAGCTTTCTGGTCCTTCTGCCAGCAATGACATTACCTCCCCAGACAATAATTAGGATCCACCTACATATCAGATTTCAGGCTCAGGCAAAACATAAAACAAACAAAAAACACTAGTATAGCCATAGGCCCTTTGGAATATAACTAAATATTCCTACTAGCTTTCTACAAAATGGACGACCCCCCAATTCTTCATCTGCACTATTCCAGCCTTTAGGTCCATGATTGGTCAACAATTTGTTTGGCTTTGTATGTTAACTCTATTTTCAACCACCAGCTTCCAGATGCTAGCATGATGTTGACCAGACTTCCCTGGACAGACAACCCCACAAATGTGTCCTGGAGCTCTGATACCCCAGAGCCCTTCCCCACTAGGGAAAGAGAAAGACAAGCTGGGAGTATGGATTGACCTGTCAGTGACCATGTTCAGCAGGGAAGCAATTACAGAAGCCAGACCTTCCACCTTCTGCATCCCACAATGACCTCAGGTCCATACTCCCAGAGGATTAAAGAACAGGAAAGCTATCAGGGGAGGGGATGGGATACAGAGTTCTGGTGGTGGGAACTCAGTGGTGTTGTACCCCTCTTATATTATGGTTTAGTCAATGTTTCCTTTTTATAAATAAAAAAAAAAAAAATAAATAAATAAATAAATAAATAAATAAATAAAGTTAAAAAAACAGTATCTCTCCCCAACAACAAAAGACCTGGACCAGATGGCTTCACAAACAAATTCTACAAAACTTTCAGCAAACAGTTAATACCCATACTTTTTAAGCTATTCCATAAGATTGAAGAAACAGGAATACTCCCTTCCACCTTTTATGAAGCCAACATCACCCTGATACCAAAAGCTGATAGGGACAGAACAAAAAAGGAAAACTACACACCAATATCTCTGATGAACATTGATGCCAAAATATTAAACAAGATCTTGGCCAACTGGATACAGCAACACATCAAAAAGATTGTTCATCATGACCAAGTGGGATTCATCCCAGGAATGCAAGGCTGGTTCAACATCCGTAAGTCAATCAATGTCATTCACCATATCAATAAAAGCAAAGCCAAAAACCACATGATTATCTCAATAGATGCAGAGAAAGCCTTTGACAAAATCTAATACCAGTTCATGCTCAAAACTCTAAAAAAATGGGAATAGATGGGAAATTCCTCAAGATAGTGGAGTCTATATATAGCAAACCTACAGCCGACATCATACTCAATGGACAGAAGCTGAAAGCATTCCCCCTCAGATCGGGGACTAGACAGAGCTGTCCACTGTCACCGTTACTCTTCAACATAGTATTGGAAGTTCTTGCCATAGCAATCAGGCAAGAGAAAGAAATCAAAGGAATACAGATTGGAAGGGAAGAAGTCAAGCTCTGACTATTTGCAGATGATATGATAGTATACCTAGAAAGACCTAAAGAATCCAGTAGAAAATTACTGGAAGTTATTAGGCAATATAGCAAGGCATCAGGCTACAAAATCAATGTACAAAAATCAGTGGCATTTCTTTATGCAAACACTAAACCTGAAGAAGAAGACATCCAGAAATCACACCCATTTACTGTTTCAGCAAAATCAATCAAATACCTAGGAATAAAGTTGACCAAAGAAGTGAAAGACTTGTATGCTGAAAACTATGAGTCGCTACTCAAGGAAATAGAAACTGATACCAAGAAATGGAAAGATATCCCATGCTCATGGATTGGAAGAATAAATATCATCAAAATGAATATTCTCCCCAGAGCCATATACAAATTTAATGCAATACCCATCAAAGTTCCACCAAGCTTCTTTAAGAGAATAGAACAAACACTACAATCAGTTATCTGGAACCTGAAAACACCTAGAATTGCCAAAACCATCTAGAGGAAAAGAAGCAGAAATGGAGGCATCACACTCACAGACCTTAAACTATATTATAAAGCCATCATCATCAAAACAGCATGCTACTGGAACAAAAATAGGCACACAGACCAGTGGAACAGAATTGAAAGCCCATAAGTAAATCCCAACATCTATGGGCATCTAATCTTTGATAAGGGGGCCCAAATGATTAAATGGAAAAAGGAGGCTCTCTTCAATAAATGGTGCTGGGAAAACTGGGTTGAAACATGCAGAAGAATGAAATTGAACCACTTTATCTCACCAGAAACAAAAATCAAATCCAAATGGATCAAAGACCTAGATGTCAGACCAGAAACAATCAAATACTTAGAGGAAAACATTGGTAAAACACTTTCCCACATACACCTCAAGGACATCTTTGATGAATCAAACCCAATTGCAAGGAAGACTAAAGCAGAAACAAACCAATGGGACTACATCAAATTGAAAAGCTTCTGCACATCCAAAGAAACTATTCAACAAACAGAGAGACCCCTCACAGAATGGGAGAAGATCTTCACATGCCAGACATCAGACAAGAAACTAATCACCAAAATATATAAAGCGCTCAGCAAACTTAGCACCAAAAAAGCAAATGACCCCATCCAAAAATGGGCAGAGGATATGAACAAAACATTCACCTCAGAGGAGATCCAAAAGCCTAACAAACATATGAAAAACTGCTCTAGGTCACTGATTGTCAGAGAAATGCAAATTAAGACAACACTAAGATACCACCTCACCCCTGTAAGAATGGCATACATCAAAAAGGACAGCAGTAACAAATGCTGGAGAGGATGTGGGGACAGAGGAACCCTTTTACATTGCTGGTGGGAATGTAAATTGGTACAGCCTCTGTGGATAGTAGTCTGGAAAACTCTCAGAAGGCTAGACATGGACCTTCCATATGATCCAGTAATTCATCTCCTGGGGTTATACCCCAAGGACTCCATAACACCCAACCAAAAAGAGGTGTGTACTCCTATGTTCATAGCAGCACAATTCATAATAGCTAAACCCTGTAAGCAACCCAGGTGCCCAACAACAGATGAGTGGCTGAGAAAGCTGTGGTATACTATACAGCTATCAAAAACAATGAACCCACCTTCTCTGACCCATCTTGGACAGAGCTAGAAGGAATTATGTTAAATGAACTAAGTGAGAAAGATAAAGATGAGTATGGGATGATCCCACTCATCAACAGAAGCTGACTAAGAAGATCTGAAAGGGAAACTAAAAGCAGGACCTGATCAAATTGTAAGTAGGGCACCAAAGTAAAAACCCAGTGGTGAGGGGTAGACATGCAGCTTCCTGGGCCAGTGGGGGGGTGGGAGTGGGCGGGAGGGATGGGTCACAGTCCTTTGGTGGTGGGAATGGTGTTTATGTACACTCCTAGCAAAATGCAGACATATAAATCAGTAGTTAATTAATATGAGAGGGGGAAAATCAATTGTATGTCTCAAAGTTTCTCAAAACACAAACTGAATCTTTTTAATATATAGGCTGTGTATTTGATATGCTGACTCTCTCAAAAGCCTAGACCAAGTAGATTAGAAGCATCCAATAGCACAGCTATATACAAGATACTGGATACTGTACAGCAAACCATAACAAAGGGACTTTTCAAAGTTAACCCAATTAACAAATAATGTGATGATAACATTAACTATCGATTGTCTTTTTGAACCCTAAGACAGCAGGAACCTCACATCTCCACTATAGAGCCCCTACTTCCCCCAGTCCTGGAACCCTTGGATAGGGCCCACTTTCCCGTATGCATCTCCCAATCCAAACCAAATAATATTGCATCCGCCGATCACAACCTAACCAAAGCAACGATTGCCACCTCAACATGCTTCACCTCAGACTGTGTCCAGAGACTTCACGTGTGGAATGACAACCCTTCAGCTTCATTACTTGGGTGAGACCTTTCCTTTTATAGTACACTCTAATTTCATCTCAGGTAGTTCACTTTCTGACAAAGTCCCATAACCTAGATATACACCAGTTTCTGTGCGAGAGAGCTTATGTGCACACGTACCCATAAACTACTGCAAAATATATACCTGAAAGCAGAAGTACACTAGAGTTTGCAGTGAGTACCTCCCTAACACTTCCTCTCCACTATTCCAAGCTTGGGATCCATGATTGCTCAACAAATTGTTTGGCTTCGTATGTTAACTCTCTTTTCAATCACCAGGTTCCAGATGCCACCAGGATGCTGGCCAGGCTTCCCTGGATTGAAGACCCCAGAAATGTGTCCTGGAGCTCAGCTTCCCCAGAGACACACCTTACTAGGGAAAGAGAGAGGCAGACTGGGAGTATGGACCGACCAGTCAACGCCCATGTTCAGCGGGGAAGCAACTACAGAAGCCAGACCTTCTACCTTCTGCAACCCTCAACGACCCTGGGTTCATGCTCCCAGAGGGCTAGAGAATGGGAAAGCTATCATGGGAGGGGGTGGGTTATGGAGATTGGGTGGTGGGAATTGTGTGGAGTTGTACCCCTCCGACCTTATGTTTTTGTTCATTAATCCTTTCTTAAATAAAAAATTTAAAAAAAACAGTATCTAATTATACTTAGATACTCTCCTCACCTACTTCCTATTACAGTTCTCTCACTCCAAAGCTAATCTTACTTAGCAAAGCAAGGACTGCAAAAGCTGAATAAGGGCAAGAGACTGGCATACTTTAACAATGAGTCTTTAGTCACTATCAGGCCACCCCATCAGCTGGGGCCCTATTCTGGGAGTCCTGAGATTCCCAAACAGACATGATGGGCCTAGACAGCAAATAAATCCCTCTCTCCATTGTTACTGGTCATTTCTAGCAGTAACAACAAAATAGACCCCTTTGTGGGCCCCCATAGGACTTTGCCCTCAACTTAGATCAACAACAGTGGAGAATGTTCCATCCTCCGAAGGGAGGATGGACAACATACTCTATGCTATACCTGAGGAAGATGGGTAGATATTGGGCAGCTTGGAATGTTCTTACACATGCATTTCTAAGGGACAGTCAACACTTCCCTTTCTCTCCTCCAGCTACATCCTGGTCTCAAATATAAAATATGATACTTAACATATTGCATTAATTCTTTGCATTAACCATATTGCATTAATCCTTTAAGATGCCTTTGAGGCCAGAAATTGATCACTCTCTCTAGCCTCAAATACAGTACCTGCCCTATAAGGTACCTAGTAAATATTAGGTAAAGAATAACATGAATCTATTCAGAGTTTTTTTTAATTTAAAATAGTTCTGATTAATATTTAAAATGTCTTTTATTTTAGTAAGAAAGCAAGAGAGAGAGAGAGATATCATAGCACTGCTCATTTCTGACTAATGGTGATATTGGGGATTAAATTTGGGACCTCAGAGCTTCAGGCATGAAAGAACCATGAAATAACCATGAAATGGTTATACACTTCTGTATAACCATTATTCTGTCTTCCCCGACCAAGCTTGCAGAGTTTTACCAACACTCCAGCCCTGGCACAGCCATGAATTCAATAGAGGCAGACTCAGTGAAGTTTTTCAGTCCAAACTTTCACTGTCCTTGCCTTAAGATAGATAAAAAAAAAAAAAAAAAAGGACCTTGGAGATTTGTAGCGATTTATGTTTGTTTATCTAGTAACTAGAGGTGACACCCACTCTAAGAAGATGTTAAGAAAGTCGATGAGGTCTGGAATTACCTGACAGTGCATCATAGAACTCGTCCTCGCTAAGTATGCTGAGAGGTGGTGAGCCTTTAACCAGAGACTGCTCTAATTCATGGTGTTCACTGGCAAGAGTCTCCAGAGCTTCTGATAAAATTTTGTTTTTTTCTTGTTCCTGTTCCAATTTAAGATTCCTCACCTAGAAGAAAACAGATATATCAGAGCAACAGAAGCCAGAAGGATATGAACATTATCTACTTTTGCTTCAGTTTAATAGCAACATCAGAAATGAAAAACAGTCATGCTGTATACACACACACACACACACACACACACACACACACACACGAATGGGCAAAAATTACTAAGCTAATTTCGTTCTCTGCATAGGGAATTAGATCACAACACCTCTAGTAATGAAAATAGATTAAGAAGTAGCAAACAAATCTAGCTCAAGTGATCAGAATCCTAACGTAAGTGCATCAGTTGGTTTAGAAACTATATGTTTTTTTTTTTTTTTTTTGCATCCAGGGTTATTGCTGGAGTTTGGAGCCTGCACTATGAATCCACTGCTCCTGGAGGCCATTTTTCCCTTTTGTTGTTGTTGTTGCCCATGTTATACTTGTTGTTGGATAAGAGAGAGAGAAATCAAGAGAGGAGGGAAAGACAGACTTGGGGAGAGAAAGATAGACACCTGCAGATCTGCTTCACCACCTGTGAAGTGACACCCGTGTAGGTAAGGAGCCTGGGACTTGAACCAGTATCCTTGACTTGGTCCTTGCACTTCACACCATGTGCACTTAACCTGCTGCACTACCACCCGGCCCACCCCAAAACTATATGCTTTTTTTCAAAGAGAGTATCTCTCAACATAAATCATGAAATTAAGTAGTTAGTTTAGAAACTTTTTTAAAAAACAACTAAAATCATTTCTAGATATTAAAATGTGTACTACAAGCATAACTACTTTTGTTTATCTTTATTGTCACCAGGGTTATTGCTGGGGCTGGGTGCTGGCACTACAAATCCTCCCGGTGGCCATTTATTTCCTTTTTCTTTTCTTTCAGAAAATTTTTTTATTAGATAGGACACAGAGAAATGGAGAGATGACGGAGAAACAGAGACAGGGAGAGAAAGATAGACACCCGCAGACCTGCTTCACTGCTCCTGAAGTTTACATACCCTTCAGGTGGGGAGCAGGGGTTAGAATCTGGGTGCTTGAGCATGGTCACAGGTGAGCTTAGCCAGGTACACCACTGCTTAGACCCCGTAACTACTCTGAAAACAGTTTGACATAGCTACTGAAGGGAAGCAAGTTGCCAAGTGATTATTCTTTGATTTTCCTTTTCTTGATTCCTTATTTTGATTCTGATTCATATTTTTTATATTCATTTATTTATTTATTCCCTTTTGTTGCCCTTGTTTTATTGTTGTAGTGATTATTATTGATGTCATTGTTGTTGGATAGGACAGAGAAAAATGGAAAGAGGAGGGGAGTACAGATAGGGAGAAAGATAGACACCTGCAGACCTCCTTCACAGCCTGTGAAGTGACTCCCCTGCAGGTGGGGAGCCAGGGGCTCAAACTGGGATCCTTACGCCAAACCTTGCACTTTGCACCACCTGTGCTTAACCCTCTGCGCTACCACTTGACACCCTCTGATTCATATTTTTTATCTTGGTTTCAGTACATCAGAAAATAAGAAAAGGTAAAGTCAGGTTTGACTTTTTCATCCTTTGAAGGAAAATCTATTTTTATTCTTTAATTAAAGAATATCTAGGGGGTTGGGCAGTGGTGCAGTGGGTTAAGTGCTAAGGATCCCGGTTCGAGCCCCCGATCCCCCCCTGCAGGGGAGTCGCTTCGCAGGCGGTGAAGCAGGTCTACAGGTGTCTATCTTTCTCTCCCCCTCTCTGTCTTCCCCTCCTCTCTCCATTTTTCTCTGTCCTATCCAACAATGAACAACATCAACAATGGCAATAATAATAACCACAACGAGGCTACAACAACAAGGGCAACAAAAAGGGGGGAAAAAATGGAATCCTCCAGGAGTGGTGGATTCATGGTGCAGGTACCGAGCCCAACAATAACCCTGGAGGGATTAAAAAAAAAAAAAAAAGAATATCTGAACGTTTGCACGTGACAAAAACCTGAAATTTAAGAAGCTTAATCAAGGGATTCTCTATTTCTCTCTGTCCTATCCAACAATGATAACAACAATAATAACTACAACAATAAAAACAAGAAGGGCAACAAAGGGGAATAAATAAATAAATATTTTAAAAACTTTAAAAAAATGCTTAATCCTCATATAAAATTGTAGGTACTGGGGCAGTCACACCTCATTTGGTATTGCAATTCTGGAAGTCACTGATTTTCCCAACTTTCCCTCTTTATAAAGTCTATGTGGCACATTAGCCAGGAGCCAGAAAAATTGACCTTACTGTTACCTACCATGTAACTTCAGAAGCTATCTACTGCTTAATTTTTTCAACTCTAAAACAATAATCCCATCATCGCCTAATCTCCTAAGTGTTCTTCAACTAAGTGGCTTCAAGATTTTTCTTTAACTTTAGTAGCAGAACCTATTTACTTCTCAAATGTAATCCCAATACACGAAACAGATGACTTAGAAGCAGGTGCGCACTAGGTGACCCTGGGCAAGAAGCAAGGGCCAAGCATCTGTGCTTCTCTGACTTCTCCTGCCCCTCCTGCAGCTCTCCTCAAGGTCCAAAGCCAGGGGCTGGTTCAACAATTTGAAAGAACTGAATAGAGAAACCACCACTCCCTCAGAGTGAAATATCTGTCTCTGGTACTCTTTCACAACTGTTCTCTGAATAACTCTTTCACTTAAATCCCACATCCTGACACCCCAGGATATAAAGATGCCACAATACCCTGTGGCCCTGAGAGCCACCAGTCGGTACATCTCCAGAGTCCCAGAAAGTACGTAAAATATAGTTCACAGTGGAAACAATTAAACCTTTATTGCAGGGGAGGTGGATGTCCAGTCTGCAGGTCACATGTCCTGAGACATCATTGGGTCTGGCCCTGCCAAGTCTACAGGAGTTTCTTTCACAGCATCATTAAGTGCTATTTTTAAGTTGATAATTTTGTATGGCCTGGGAATGATGTTATAAATATCCAAATGGCCCTTCACAGAAAAAGGTTCCCAACCTCTGGTTTATTGTTCCAGTCCTCAAGCACTTTAGTATTTACCATCATAGCAGCAAGACTGAGAATATCACTATTAAAACTGTAGTAACAAAAATAAATGATAAGCAACAGTGACTGTAAAAAGACATATGCAATAATGAATCAAATTAACAATATATAATTTCCACTTGAGGGAACTAAAGAATACCTGCGAATATTTCTGTCATCTAATCTTTATCTTGAGAAAAAAGCACCCATCACACATATGCTAACGATGAGGGGGGGGAGTGAAAGGACTGCAGTCTGGGAAGTCTGAAGTCCATCCTTGGTGCTGCATGCCACAGAATGATGCTTTACCTTTCTCTCTCCTTCCCCCTCTCACTTATTAATAAATATCCATTAAGAAATAATAAAAAGATGTTTTTTTCTTTCATTTGGTAGCTAGGCAATTCATTTCCCTGTAAGAACTACAAAACTGAGCAAAATGCCACAAAAGATTTTTTTCCTTGTATAGAAAAGATTTAGCAGTGCTGTTCTATCAGTTCCAAAACCATTACTATAAAAAGGTGTAAACATTTTCATCCCTCTTCAATCTTTCCCTTTGGTGTTATCTTTTCAGGTCTTTATTTATACTTTCCTATTCGTGTGTGTGTGTATGTGTGTGTGTGTGTGTGTGTGTGTGTGTGTGTGTGTGTGTGTGTGTGTGTGTGTGTGTGTGTGTGTGTTGCACAGCCAGAATCTAGTACATGGGCAGTTCCACCATCACTCAGCCATCTTTTTTTCATTCATATTAAGAGAGGAGACCAAGCTCCCACCAGTGCCACAGCATCTGCAATGTGTTGCTGGGGCTCATGTGTGGGCCTTGTGATTACTAAGGGACACACTACTCCATAAACTGCTTCTCTCACATCCTAGCTTTTCAGTTTTACAGACAAAATGAAGATGTACTGTCAGTCAAGAACTTTTCATATTAATTATCAACATCCTTTTTAGATAGTATAGGATTTTCTGCCTAAATTTGTCTAGTATATTTTTAACAAAGTGGAAGAATGATCAAGTTCCAATATTATCAAGTGTCAACAAGATTGTATTCAAAACACAATTTACCTTTCAGCCATTTAAAATAAGCATCACTTATTTCTGTCACCTCCACATCTGTTTTCACTTGTTTTTAAGAGAGGTGGAAAATGTGAGATACAGAAGAAGGAGAGGTGCTGCAACTAATTCTGGTTCTTACCTAGTATTATTTTTATCACTGAACTGATCTAAGAGCACCTTTGTTTAAAAAATAACTGGATCTTCTACAGAGAAGATACATTACATACACAAAGCGGCCATTTCTTTCATCATATAAACTGACGCATCTCAAATATCCCCCTCTGCCCCCCTCACACACACACACACACACACACACACACACACACACACACACTTCCAAAGTATATTTCACATTAGCAATGATGGAATGAACACCAGCAAAAGAATTCAGAATTTTATAGATGCTTGTATACGGTTGTCTGAAAAGTTGTGTGGTATTTTTCTATGCCAAAATGTCTAATTTTTCTGACAGTTCAAAAGACTGTTGTGTGGTAGTCAGGAAAAAAAAAGCACATTTTATCTATTATCTCATCCTATAAAGTACCTTGCTATTTACCTATGTTTCAGCAGTTAAATCAGGAAAATAAAATTAAAGCTAACAAAGAGATACCACTGAGAAACAGTGATTAGTATTCACAGAACAGTATGTTAAATTTTCCAGATACAGAACAGGTTGACCTTGAGGATCAATTTGTTATAATTTGGTCAGTTTTACAGCATTATCCTTATTTATTTCTTCTTTATTAAGACTTATAAGGAATGTATTTGCTTGAGACTGAAATGCAAGGTCTTGAATTTAAATACATAACTTTCTTTCCAGTAGGTATCACAGTGGCACTTATTTCAGTAGCAATACTGGCCAACAATATATTGACTTTGAGCCAACACCTGTTAGCACCAGTGATTCTGGTCAACTACAGCTGGTAAGGGACCTTCTATTCACAGAGAACCAGCATGTTTTCTCATGTGAATACAAATGGTCAATATTATATTTGAATCTCCAGGGTCCAGGAATATTGAGACTCATTCTCTTGAGGCTGGTCAGTGGTGTTCCTAGTTAAGCACACATATCATCATATGCAAGAACAAGCTCTTAGGTCCCAGCTGCAGGGGAGAAACTTCACAAGTGGTGAAGCAATGAAGGTGTCTATTCCCTCTTTCTCCCCCCCGTCCCATCAAATTAAAAAATAAATATATTTTTTAAAATTATTTATTTTAATCTTTGTTTATTTAGGAGTAGAAGTAGAGAGATTTACTATAAATCTCATCGATGCTTCCTATTACCTTTAGTTTTAATCTCCAATGCAGAATAAGTAAATATACCTATAAAATATGGGGACAGTATTAGTCTTTTATATTTTTGTCAAAAATGTCAAGCACTGTATTGCAGGATGGGCTATGCTAGTATATATATTGATAGTGCTGACTTAAATGGTACATATGTCATATGAGCATAGGCCAGGTGCAGGCAACACAGCAAATCAGGGGAGAGTTGCAGCTACCACGCGCACTTGCACAGATGCACTTGCCTCCAAGGTATTGTGACATACTGCGTTTTATCAGAGCTTTGTTAGGAACGCCTACAGATAATGTTGTCTACTTTCAGTTAACTCCAAATATACCCACAGCTAAAAAGCCCTTTTAAAAGACAGCACTGTCTACAAAGGATCCAAAGTAATAATACCAATAATACATTGTTATTTAAGTTTGTTAGACAGTTTAGTGAGGTTACTATAAGATATAAAATCAGTAAACAACAGAACCTAGTGGGGGTGGTATATTGTTATATGGAAAACTGGGAAATGTTATGTATATACAAACTATTGTATCTACTGTTGAATGTAAAACATTAATTCCCCAATAAAGAAATAAAAAGATATAAAATCAATAAACAAAAGTCAATAGCAAGTACCAAGCAAAATGTAATTCCCCCCAACACACACTGAAATTCCTTGGCATCTTTATTAAAAAATTAGTTGACTGTGTGAGTTTATTTTTGGATTCTCTAATCTCTTGCACTGATCTGTGCATCCATTCTTTCCATCATTACAGTTTTATAGTATGCATTGAATCAGGCACTTTCAGTTCTAGACCCTGTTCTTTTTTGGCTCTTCCAGGTCCTTTATATTTCCACAGAAAATTTGTAATCTGATTGTCAATTTGTACAAAAACACCATAGTTTAAATTTGCTTGGGATTATTTTAACTTGATATATCAATTTGAAAAGAACTGAATACTTAACACTGAGTATTCTGATATGAATAAAATAAGGCTCTGTTTATTCTGGTCATTGTTTCTCTCAGAAAAACTAACTTGGGAACAATTCAGATGCCCAACAGCAGATGGGTGGCTAAGAAGGTTGTGATGTACATGACAAATGATGAAGTCATCTCCTTAGCTTCATCTAGATGGAACTTGAAGGCTTTATGTTAAGTGTAATAAGTTAAACAAAGACAAACGGGGTGGGGTGGAGGCTCACTGGTTAAGTGCACATATTACCTTGCACAAGGACCTGGGTTCAAGTACCTAGCGCCACTTTCAGGGAGCAAGCCTCACAAGCACTGAAGCAAGGCTGCAGGTGTCTCTGTCTCTCTCTCCCTCCACCTCAATTTCTCTCTGTTAAATAAATAAATAAAGTTAAATAATTTAAAGGCGGGAGGCAGACAGTGGCACACTAGGTTAAGCATACATAGTACGAAGCGCAAGGACTGGCTCAAGGATCCCAGTACAAGCCCTCTGTTCTCTGCAGGGAGGTCACTTCACAAGCAGTGAAGCAGTTATACAGGTGTCTATCTTCCTCTCTCCCTCTGTATCTCCCCTTCCGCTCTCAATTTCTTTCTGTCCTATCCACTAAAATGGAAAAAATGGCTGCCAGGAGCAGTGGATTCATAGTGCAGGCACCAAGTCCCAGCAATAACCCTAGAGGAAAAACAGAAGAGAGAGAGAGAGAAATAGCAGATGACCTCATTTATAAGTGAAACTTAAGAAACAAATCAATAAAGGAAAATATAAAGTGAAACTTGGACTGGACAAGGTGTACTGCACCAAAGCAAAAGACTCTGGGGGTGCAAGGGTGGGAGGGAGTAAAAAGGGTCATAGGGTATTGCTGTAACCATATGTCAACAGCCATATTGTAAACCATTAACTTCCCAATAAAATACTGAGTTTTCAGATAAGTCATGATGTATTTTTACATAGAAAAACACACTAAAACACATCATGACTTTTCCAACAACCCAATAAAAATAAAATAAATGAAAAACTAACTTATAATGGATTCCTGATCTAAGTCTAAGCTAAAATTAGAATATTTCTGCGAGAAAATACATAAAAAGGAACAAAACGGGGGGCCAGTGGTAGCGCAGCGGGTTAAGCACACATGGCGCAAAATGCAAGGACTGGCATTAAGGATCCCAGTTTGGGGAGCCCGGCGGTAGTGCAGTGGGTTAAGCGCACATGGTGCAAAGCTCAAGGACCTGCGTAAGGATCCTGGTTTGAGCCCCCGGCTCCCCACCTGCAGGGCAGTTGCTTCACAAGCAGTGAAGCAGGTCTGCAGGTGTCTTTCTCTCCCCCTCTGTCTTCCCCTCCTCTCTCCATTTCTCTCTGTCCTATGCAACAATGATGACAACAATAGTAACTACAATAATAAAACAAGAAGGGCAACCAAAGAGAATAAATATTTTTTAAAAAAGGATCCCAGTTTGAGCCCCCGGCTCCCCACCTGCAGGAAGGGTCACTTCACAAGTGGTGAAGCAGGTCTGCAGGTGTCTATCTTTCTCTCCTCCCTCTGCCTTCCTCCTCTCTCGATTTCTCTCTGTCCTGTCCAACAACAACAGTGATACCAACAATAACAGTAACAACAACAACAATAACAACAAGGACAACAAAATGGGAAAAATGGGCTCCAAGAGCAGTGGTTTAATCATGCAGGCACCAAGCCCCAGCAATATCCCTGGAGGTAACAAAAAAAAAAAAAGGAGCAAAACATTGATATATTCTATGACATGCATGAAGCCAGAAAACAATGTTAACTGAGAAGTTAGATACAAGTATGACTGGATCTATGATTCCAGTTATATGCAATGTCCAAATTTGACAAGACCACAGAGACACAGCACAGATCGATAGTTTCATGGTCTGGAAGTGGGGATGGGGAATGGGGAACAAGTGTTTAATGTATCATTGGGTCGATGAAATTTTCTTTTTTTTTTTTTTGCCTTCAGGGTTATTGCTGGGGGTTGGTGCCTGCACCACGAATCCACTGCTCCTGGAGACTATTTTGTTCCCTTTTTTTTTTGCCCTTGTTTTATCATTGTATTACTATTGTTGTTGGATAGGACAGAGAGAAATTGAGAGAGGAGGGGAAGACAGAGAGAGGGGGAGAGAAAGATAGACACCTGCAGACTTGCTTCACCGCTTGTGAAGTGACCTTCACCTTCCCTGCAGATGGGGAGCCGGGGGCTTGAACCGGGATCCTTATGCCGTTCCTTGCACTTCACGCCATATGTGCTTAACCCGCTGTGCTACCAGCTCGATTGCCTGAAAATATTTTGATAGTAGATAGAAGTAATGATCATACAATGTGCTGAATTAACTACAAGCCACTGAACTGTAAGTTCCAAGTGACTAATTTTCTATGAATGTTAGCTCAGTTTTTAAAGTTTTTTTTAATTTTTAAAAAATATTTATTTATTTATTCCCTTTTGTTGCCTTTGTTGTTTTATTGTTGTTGTTATGATTGTTGTTATTGATGTCGTTGTTGGCTAGGACAGAGAGAAATGGAGAGAGGAGGGGAAGATAGAGAGGGGGAGAGAAAGACACCTGCAGACCTGCTTCACCGCCTGTGAACTGACTTTCCTGCAGGTGGGGAGCCGGGACTCGAACCAGGATCCTTACACCGGTGTTTTTAAAGTTTTCAACCAGCTTTGCCCTGTGGGTGGCCCAAGTCCCATACGGAAGCACTGCAGCATGGAGTAAACTCTAATGTTGTTGTATATCTATCTGAATCTACCTGGAAAAAAAAAAGCTGGCCTGGAATGGTTAAGCCATAGTGATGACCAAAAAAAACCTAAAAAAACAAAACAACAACAAAACCCTACAGGGGGCCTGTGGTGGCCCACTGCTGCTAAGTGCACATAGTGCAAAGCACAGAGACCAGCTCAAGGATCCCGGTTCAAGCCCCTGGCTCCCCATCTGCAGAGGGGTTCACAAGCCGTGAAGCTGGTCTGCTGCTTTCCCCCTCTCTCAATTTCTCTCTGTCCTATATAAAAACAACAACAAGAAAATGGAAATATGGCTGTCAGGTGCAGTGGATTCATATTGCAGGCAATGAGCCCCAGCAATAACCCCGGAGGCAAATAAAATAAAATAAAAACCTACAAACCTAGAAATAGACCTATAAGATCTATTTCTTATATGGTCTATGATCATACATTCTATTTACTCCTAGGTGTTTACTTAAGAGGAAAAAAAAGATAGTATCCATACAAAGACTTTTACACAACTATTCACAGATTTGTAAAATCCAAGTGTCTATCAAGAGTTGAGGAGATAAAAGTTGTAGTGCAGTCGTAAAGTAGACAGCTATTCAATAATAAAAAGAACGGAACTTTAATTAAACTTTACAAATAAATAGAAAATCATTCATGAAGCAACATTATGTTATGGTAAAGAAGCCAAATCTCAGGTCTGCAAAATAGCTGACCTGGGAGAGTACTTGTTTTGCCATGTATGTTACTCTGGTTCAAGTCATTCACCACAATGGTGATGCAAAAAGACTCCAAAGTCCTAGGTTCAATTCCCAGCACCACCATAACCAGAGTTAAACAGTGCTCTGGTCCTTCTCTCTGTGTCTTTCTGTTTGTATCTCTCTCTCTCTCTCTCATTAATATATAAATATATATATAAGAGGTTAAGTTTCCCAATTCATTTAAAAAGAGAGAAAATGGAAGAAGGAAAGGAAGAAAGACAGACAGATATATAGAATAGAAGGAAGAAAGGAGTCAGGTCTATACTAAGCAATATAAAAATTCTAGAAATGTCTACTAATCTCTACTGCTAGAAAGCTGATAAATTGTTGCCTCTGGGTAGAGGTGGCAAGAAGAGAGGGAGCCATTATGAGAAAGTCAGAAAGAAACTTCTGGGAGCAAAACAAGTATTCTTTGTCTTGATAATTTCATTAGCATAAACATGCCAAACTCATTAAATTACACTTTAAATATGAGCTGTTTATTGTCCACTAGTTATATCTCAACAAAGGTTTAAGAATAGAATACTTAGCAATAGAAAGGGCAGAGTAAGCCTGTTTATAGGCTGACAACGGGAGTTAAAACAATAGTTTTCTTATGTATCTAAAAGCCTGTCCAGAGAGTATGTATGACAAACAGATCCTGACACTACTGAAACAATGTAGGCTATTAACCAGCAATATGTACTTTATTTGTGTGTCTGTAGAGTAATATAAATTAACTAAGACTTACCAAAATCTTGCCTTGGATTTTTTATTTTCTTTCTACAATATATTAAAGAAATATTTCTGCATGCTCCTGTATATTTCTGTAGCCTCTCAATTCATAACTAGCAAAAGTGCCTTTATTTTTTAATACTTTTTTTATTTGTTATGAATAGGTTGTCACATCAAAAGCGTCTTTAAATATGTCTATTTAGTAACTGACCTTTGCATCAGATCTGCAAATGTGCATGACATCAAACACAAAGTTTTCCAAAGTATTCTTAAATTAGGCAACACAAGTGACTTTTTCAGCCATCTAGCTTAGAAGCTCAGTCTGAGATTCGGTTAAGCACACTACCATCTCACCAGGCTCCAAAGCTATCTAAAAATAGTTCACTCTTATATAATCACTCACCGCAGATTTATCTTCTGTATCACTGAAACACATTTCTTTTTTAGTGATATCCCATAAGGGCTAATTTTTTTTCCCCAGAGTACTGCTCAGCTTTGGCTTATGGTGGCACGGGGGACTGAACCTGGGACCTCAGAACAGCAGTCTCCTTACGTAACCATTATGCTGTCTATCCCCATCCAAGGGTTAAACATTTTTAAAAGCAAAGAATTTTAATCATAGTCTGCGTAAATGTTATATTTAGAAGTTATTCAAAGGTTCTGCAGATAATAGCTCTGCTAATAAAAATTACAGGACAATGTTAAATGTAATAGGATTACCACACATAAATTTTACTGAGATTATTTGTATGTAATAAAATAAGTTCATTTTAAATGCACCGTTGAGTGACTCCACAAACATATGCTCCACTTAGTGAGCATTGTTACACAAATGTAGAATTTTATATTAATCAGAGCACTACTGAGCTCTAGCTGACAGTCATGCGAGGGCTTGAACCTGGGACTTCTGAACCACAGGCACAAAGTTTGTTGTGTAACCACTGTGCTATCTTCCTGGCCCAAAGACATTTTTTATTACCCAAATAAAATTAACTCCTTTATAATCATTCTCAGTTCTTTCTCTCTCTCTCTCTCTCTCTCTCTCTCTCTCTCTCTCTCTCTCTCGCTTTTTTCCTCCACCGTTATCCCTGGGGTCACTAGCACTACCAGTCTACTGCTCCTGGTGGGCTTTTTTTCTTCTTCTTTCTTTTAATTTTATTGAATAGGACAGAGAAATTAAGAGAGGAGGGAAAGATAAGAGAGGGAGAGAGAAGGACAGAAACCTGCAGACCTGCTTCACCATTTGTCAAGTGATCCCCCGCAAGTGATCTCTGCTTGGGTCCTTGAGCTTCGTACTATGTGTGTTTAACCTGGTGTGCCACTGTACAGCCTCTCTCAATATTCTTTGCACTCACTGGTCTGGGAAGCCACTGGTTCTTATTTCTATCAGTACAATCACACAGTAAGTTTGTCCATCCTCAAACTTCACATAAATAGAATCCTACAGGATGCAGACTTTTGTACCTAGCTTCTCATTATAACTAGTAATAGCTAACATAAGCAGTATATTGTATAGTACATACACTCCATATGCTTTTCAGATTCTTTCATGTTGCTGCAAGTATAAGCAGCTTTTTTCTTATTCTTTTTCTTTAAACTGTTGAGGACATTGTACACTTACATCATGATTTTTCTCAACTCTATTTTGTTGAAGCCTTCATCTCTCCCCTCCCCCCCCCCCGACTGGAAATAACTTTCTATATATGCTGAACACTGTGGAGTCCAGAAAATAAGAACTTGCTTTTATAGAATTCTCATGCTTCATTCTGTTTGACATTTTATTATTCTCACAGAATGGGAATAAAAGCCCTAAACCATGATGGAATTATAATCTTGATAGGTTTTAATATCCATTTGAAAAAAATATATTTTAAGTATTTCAAAGCAATACATGAAAATGTACTTGGGGCTGAGCAGTGGCATACCTGGTAGAGTTTACATGTTATAGTGCACAAGAACCTGGGCTCAAGTCTCTGGCCCCCACCTGCAGGGGGATGTTCCCTGAGTTGTGAAGCAATGCTACAGGTATCTCTATTTCAATTCCTAATTCCCTTTTAACTCTTTTTAAAATATTCGTTTAAAATTTTTTTACTTATTATCTTTATTTGATAAAGACAGCCAAAAATTGAGAAAGTAATGGGAGATACAGAGGAGGAGAAACAGAAAGACACCTGCAGAAGTGTTTCATCACTTACAAAGCTTTCCCCCTGCAGGTGAGGACTGGGCGTTCAAACCTGGTTCCTTGTGCATTATAATATGTGCCCACAACCAGATGCACCACCACCTGGACCCTCCCCTTTGACTCTCATTTTCTGTCTCTATCCAAAAAATAAACATTTTTAAATAGATAAAATATATGCTCAATATGACAAATAATCAGGGAAATGCAAATCAAAACAAAATTTTAGTTACAAAGCAGAGACACCCCCCCCAACTCATCCGCACTATTCCTGCCTTTATGTTCATGATTAGTCAACAATTAGTTTGGCTTTATATGTTAATTCTCTTTTTAGCCACCAGGTTCCAGATGCTACCCTGGACAGACAAACCCACCAATGCATCCTGGAACTCCACTTCCCCAGAGTCCTGTCCCACTAGGAAAAGAGAGAGACAGGCTGAGAGTATGGATCCACCTGTCAATGCCCATGTTCAGTGGGGAAGCAATTACAGAAGCCAGACCTTCCACCTTTTGTACCCCATAATGACCCTGGGTCCATACTCCCAGAGGGATAAAGAATAGGAAGCTATCAGGGCAGGGGATGGGATATGGAGTTCTGGTGGTGGGAATTGTGTGGAGTTGTACCTCTTTTATCCTATGGCTTTGTAAGTATCTCCTTTTTATAAATAAAATTTTAAAAAAGGAGAAAAAAAAAGAAGAAAAAGGAGTAAAAATTAAAAGTGTCTCATTCCATGACAAAGATATAAGCTATCTGTGGTGACTGATGTTGACTAAGCTTACTGTGGTGATAATTCTGCAATATAAACAAATATCAAGTCATGTTGTACAACTGCAACTGATATTACATGCTAATTATACCTCAAAAAAAAAGACTTAATTCAGTGCTTACCAAGTTTTGCAAGCCAGAGCAAGCACATAAAATGATATTTAGAAGGGAGCCGGGCGGTAGTGCAGTGGGTTAAGCGCAAGGACCAGTGTAATAATCCTGGTTCGATCCCCCAGCTCCCCATCTGCAGGGGCGTCGCTTCACAGGCGGTGAAGCAGGTCTGCAGGTGTCTTTCTCTCCCCCTCTCTGTCTTCCCTTCATCACTCCATTTCACTCTGTCCTATCCAACAATGATGACATCAAGAACAACAATAATAACTACAACAATAAAACAACAAGGGTAACAAAAGGGAAAATAAATATTTTTTTTTAATTTTAAAAATGGTATTTAGATGGCACATGGGAGAGACCTTGGGTTTTCAATTTTTTTTCCCTCCCAGCAGGGTTATTGCTGGGATTTGGTGCCTGTAGGATAAATCCACCACTCCTGGCTATCTGTCTCTTTCCTTCCTTCCTTTCTTTTTAAGAAAGGCATAGAAATTAATATGGAGGGAGGAGATAGAGATGGAAAGAGAAAGTGAGACACTTCTAGCAGTGCTTCACTGCTCGGAAAGCTATCTCCCTGCAGGTGGGACCAAAGTCTTCATGCATTGTAACATTTATGCTTTTAGGGTGCACCATGGCCCAACCTAAACATCATTTAAAATATATTTAATAGCAAATACTCTTTTTTTAAACAAGCTACATGTACATTTACAAAATAATCTTATAAATAAATTATATGTGAAATAAAATAGTTTTGTTTTTTTTTTTTGCATCCAGGGTTATTGCTGTGGCTCTCTGCCAGCACTATGAATCCACTGCTCCTGGTGGCCATTTTTTCTATTTTATTGACTAGAACAGAGAAATTGAGAGGGGAGTGAGAGACAGAGATAGAGAGATAGAGAGACCTGCTTCACCGCTTTTGAAGTGTCCCCTCTGAAGGTGGGGAGCCGAGGACTAAAACCTAGATCCTTGTGAGGGTCCTTGCACTTCATACTATGTGCGTTTAACTGGGTGCACCACTTCCCACCCAGCCCCCTAAAATACTGGTTTTCTAAGAAACTAATTATATTTGAAAATTCTAATGTGCCCCCCCACAAAAAAACAAGACATTTCTTTTCTCCAGATATGCTTAATTTTTTTTTCTTATGAGAAATAATGACCAACTGAACTGTTGCCCAACTACTCCCCCCAGGTCGATAAGATGTGATCACTTAAAACCTCTAGACCAATCATTCCATTTTGCTGTCCATCCAACAAATATTCATCAAGCTCTAACATACCATGCCACATATTCCAGGCCACAGGGAACCAGTGGTAAATGAAGGGAGCTAAAATCCCTGCCCACATTCAGAGAACTTCCAGTCTCCTGTGGGGAGGAGAAAGCAGGAAGTGCTAGCAAGATACTTAGTGTGTTAGATGATGGAAAGCACTGATGACAAAATGAAGCTGGCAGAGACAGAAAGTTCCTAGTAGGTGCTGTTACCTTTAGCCCACCAGCATGTTTGAGGTTGGACTCAGTCAAAATTCAGTAAAGTCATGGGCCCCTTGGACCATACCTAAAATAAACTTCCTAGCTTTTTCCAAAATGGAGACCCCAAATCTCCATCTGCTCCATTCTTACCTTTAAGTTCCTGCTTACTAAATAATTTGTTCTGCTTTATATCTTAACACTTTCAGCCACCAAGCTGCAGATGCTACCACCATGATTCCAACCGGACTTCCCTGGGCAGATGACCTCACCAATGTGTCCTGGAGCCTTCCCAGAGCCCTGCCCCACTAGGGAAAGAGAGACAGGCTGCGGGTATGGATCAACCTGTCGACGCCCATGTTCAGCAGGGAAGCAATTACAGAAGCCAGACCTTCCACCTTCTCCACACTATAATGACCCTGGGTCCATACTCCCAGAGGAATAAAGAATAGGAAAGCTATCGGGGGGAGGGGATGGGATACAGAATTCTGGTGGTGGGAACTGTGTAGAGCTGTACCCCTCTTATCCTATGGTCTTGTCAATATTTCCATGTTATAAATCAATTAAAAAAAAAGGGACAACAAAGATGAGGGAGAGATCCAGACAAATACCTTGGAGAACAAGCAAGGAAGCAGCAAGAGTTCTGAAGTAGGAAAAGTTCACAAATCAGTGGGGTAACAGCATTCCTGGGTCCTCAGAGCAAAGCCTCATGGGTAGTGAAGCCAAGGAGACCTGAGAGGCAGGGCAACAGGGCCCACCCCACAGGACTATGTAGGTCACTACAGCAGCTGAGGCTCTGCCCTTATACAGGATGGGCTGAAAGGCAACTGAGAAGGGCCATATTGTACTCTCGGAACACTAGCCTTATTTCTGGGTGACATGTTTTAAAAAAAACAAAACTGTAACCTGCGAGAGATTAGTGAAGAGTAAGAAAAAAGATGTAGAAAGTTTGCCATGTTCATCAAAGTTGATGGAGCTTGGAAAGGTTTGGCCTGAGAAAATTCCCGTTTTCTCGGTATTTAATAGTTTTTGCTTGTTTGCCTACACTGTAGGGGGATGTTAACGGGTTACAGTATAGTTACTATTGACACAAGAGATAAAACTTCACAGCAATATAAGATTTAAGTCTCTGATGCCTAGAATGGGTGGCCACAAGAAGAGGTAATTTATATACAGTGGTAGCAGTAGCATGAAATGCAGGAACATCGCCTGCATATGCTTACTCTATGCCCGATGGCATGATACATACTTGCCATACTAGCTCATAGAACCCTCCCACAATCCCGTGAGGTAAATATTACTAATGAAGATAAAATTCAAGTCTGCTGAGATTATATGACTTGCTTAGGATCACAAAGCTACTAAGTGGCTCTAGCTCCAAGCTTTTAAGCACTGGTAAACACTGCCTACATGCCCACTGATGGAAGTGTATAATAAGCATGTAAACTAGATACCTATCTGGCAAAAAGTTGGAGAGTTCTTGTTAATGGAGAAAAATTAGATCATCTATAAGACCCATTTTATTTTATTAAAAATTATTCTATATCTCCTTTAGAAATTTCCCTTGGATTCAAAATTTATTTTAAAATATATATTCTGATTTTTATAAAAATATATTTCAAAGATCAAATAATTTCTACGGCCAGGGGAGTCACTCAGCTGGAAGAGTGAAAGAGATTAGTACCATGTACACTGGGTCAGAATGGAAAATGGTGTAAGCAGTATTGAAAATGGTATTTTAAGTTTTAGAACTACCACATGATAAAGCAATTCTGCTTGTGAATATATACCCCCAACGAAATAGAAGTAGAAACAGAAATATATTTCTATATCTATACTGATAGCAGCATCATTCACAATAGCCAAAAAGTGAAATCAACTCAAGAACAACACTAATTAATAAAATGCTGTATATACTTACAAGGGAATATTTTTCATTCTTTAAAAGGAAGGAAATTCTAACTTGTTGTTACACAAATGAACTTGATGGCATTAAGCTAAGTTAGATATGCCAGACACAAAAGGAGAAACACTGTTGTGGTTCTATTTATATGAGGTTCCCAACCTGTCAAATTCAGGAAACAGAAAGTAGCAGCTGGTTGCCAGAAGCTGAGGGGAGACAATAAGAAGAAGCTATTGTTTCATGGTAGAGTATCAGTTTGCATGAAGAGTTCTGGGGATGGATGCTGGTAGTGGCTATGGAACAACGTGAATGTGCTCACTGATATAAATAGTTGAGATTGCAATTTTTAAACTAGGTGCTTTTCTCCAAATATTGGTCTATAACTGATTGTTTGGCAGTAACATGAAAATAAAAGGCTCTCATTCTAACATTTCCCACAAATTTTAACTTGGATCCTATAATACCTATAACAAAGCCAGTCCATATCAAAATGTATATACTCTTGACATAAAATAAACTCATAATAAATAGTCAGTACAAAATATTCATAATATTGTTTGGGGATTTATTCATGAGTAGAGAACGAGAGTGTCACTCCGGCATCTGCACTGTCCAGAATCAGACTCAAGACCACGTGTGTGAATATTTCAACACTTTATCCATTGTACCATCTCCTGGGCCTCTATTCATAACATTTTAACAGCTACATGTTTAGACACTCCTTGTAGACACTACTCTGGGCTACATTCCACTAATATACTAGAGAATACTATAATTCACTGATTTCTAAAGTGATACAACATTTGGTGTATTGCACCAAGTACAAGACTCTGGGGTGGGTGTAGGTGGGGGGAGGGTTTAGGTCCTAGAACATGATGGCAGAGGAGGACCTAATGGGGGTTGAATTGTTATGTGGAAAATGAGAAATGTTATGTGTGTACAAACTATTGTATTTTATTGTCGACTGTAAACCATTAATCCCCCAATAAAGTTTTTTTTTTTTAAAGATACAACATTAGGGTATAACTTGGGAGTGATGGAGCTCACATAAATACTGTGGACAAAGCACAAATCTGGCTCTAAATTCTCTTAAGGCCAAAAGAGAAATAAAAATCAAATTATGCTCTTTTAATTATCCACAAGAAAAAAGTACCCATTCTTTAGGAAAAATAAACTCTCTCTCTGCCTTTAGCTCTAATTTCTCACTCAAAATGATACATAGGCAGAACATTGTTAGAGACCAAAATAATAATGTCATTAAAGCTTTTTTTTTTTTAATGTCCCATGAGCAGTGTTGTGTGGTATCTTTCCTGTGTTATCTCTCCCTCTCTTTTCACACTGTCTAAAATATGGGTAAAAATTGGCCTGTTGGCAGCAATGCACACACACACACACACACACACACACACACACACACACAGCCCCAGTGTTTCATAAAAACAGTACAAAGAAAATAAATTGAGGACATAATTGAAACTTACAATTCAGTGAAAATAACTTATCAGAAAACTAAGAAAACCTAGCCCAGATTTAAACATTCCTAATAGTCTAGCTCAGATTGTCATTCAGACTAGATGGAGGCGTAAAAACCTTCTCAAACAACAGGTGAAAGAATCAGCTATAACCAAGCCTGCCCTGCAAGAAATTCTAAAAGAACTATAAACAATCACATTGCCATAAACATCCCATATATCAGAACACTCTGAAAGTCTAGAATAATGGCATTATAATATCTCAGTCTATAATATCAACAAACGTTAATGGCTTGAATTCACCTGTTAAAAGGCAGAGAGCAGAAAGATGGAACAGAAACACAACTTAATAGTCTAGTTCAACATTAGCACAAAATTCATAATATCTAGTTAAAATAGATGTATTCTCTATCTTCCAAAAAGTGCTCTATATGGACATAATTTCCTGTGAAGATTCTAGAATACAGGTTTTTTTGTGTTTTTGTTTTTGCAATATCTAAAGGTATACCCATATTCCTAGTTATTTTCCTTCCTTCCTTCCTTCCTTCCTTCCTTCCTTCCTTCCTTCCTTCCTTCCTTCCTTCCTTCCTTTCTTCCTTCCTTTCTTCCTCCCTCCCTCCCTCCCTCCCTTGGAGTTGCAGCATCAAACTTGTAAGATTTCACTACTATCTTGTTGCTTTTTTTTTTTTTTCATTCAGACAGGATAGTGAGAGAGTAGGGTGGGGGGTACTAAAGCCTGGTACTTCCAGATGAAACCAGGCTCAAATGTAGGCTGCAGGCATGGCAAGGCAGGCACTTTAGCCAGGGAGAAATCTCTCTGGTCCCATTTGGTTATTTCTAAAGTTGGTATCCTTTTGTCCAATTGAGAAATTAGTTTATCTGAAACCACAGCTTTTTTTTTTGGGGGGGGACCTTGAACTTAGGTACTTGCACTTGGTAATATGTGTTGTTTAATCAGGTGCACCATCTCCCAGCCCCTTAGTTTTTTTAATAAGAGAAGATATGGAGAGAAAGACACACACTGAGAAAGACCACAACACTGCTCAGCTCAAACTTATGGAGGTGCTGGGGACTGATCCTGGGACCTCAGAGTCTCAGACATAAAAGTCTTTCTGCATAACCAATAGGCTGACTCCCTAGCCCGATTTAGGGGTTTTTAAACAACTAATACATAACACAAAATGAAATGACAAAAGTCAAGACAGAGATGATTTCAAAATTATATCATCTCTATCCTAAGAAAGCAATACTAAGGAAAATTATAGTCAAAAGTTTAACTTTTAAACTGTTTAGAACCCAGGAAAAAAAGAAAATCTCCCTCACAGAAATCTTATTATAACTTAACATTAATTTCTCAAGAAAGCCACAGAGGCAGAATCCTGAATGTAAAAGATAATAAACACATAAAATCATAGATGTATAGATGTTGTTACAGCAGCCTGGTAACCAGATACTACAATATATCCATTTCTACAGGACAGTTTCCCTCTGAATCTCTTCCCACTGCTGGGCTGAACTCTTGGGTTTCTTGTCATTACTGTAATCACCTTCTGTTCCCCATCAGGACTTCTTTGATCCAATACTTATACCACAAACCACTTTTAACTCCACTTCACTGCCTCTGAGTTGAACACAAAATCTTCATAAGATTTTTTTCCCCTGAAAATAAAGTATGGGAAAACTATCTTATATAAAACTTATGAGTTTAGGGGCTGGCAAGATAGTTGACGTAGGAGGACATTTGATCTACTATGTGCAAACCTAGGTTCAAGCCGCAGTATACCCAGTAGGAGGGAGTAGTATCGCCCTGGGGCAGTCTGGGATATCTCCCCACCTCCACCTGCAGAAAAAAAAAAAAAGTGTTGTATTCTTACTTCATTTGAGTCTCACAGCAATACATGGAGTAGAGACAAGAGATCTGTATTAATGACTGTGTTTTGGAGGAGGAATATAAGGCCTTGGAATAACCTTCCCCAGAATCATACAGCAAGAAAAAGATCACTGACTCTAAAACCCATACCATAGGACTACAAGTAACAGTTCATGTTCTACCACCTGTGCTTTCTTCCTAGGTCTTCAAATATAACTAGATAAACAATGACCAGCTGAGGAAAATTAGACACTGTGGTAAACTGACAATTATTATGTACAAACTACTGTATTTCCTGGTGACTGTAAAGAAAAAAATATTAAAATAAGAAAAATTAGACACAGGTCAAGGTTATTCTTCTTTGGTACTGGATTCAAGGAAAGGGCAAAAGGAGACAAGTAGAGCAGATAACAGAAAGATCTTTCATGTATGGAGGAGAAGTAGAAATAGAATAACAGTTCTTCTTCCACCATGTAAAGTATCAAGTATAAAAAGAAGATATGAAAGATGAGAAAAAGAAAAAGAAGTAGTACAGTATAGCAAAGTATTGGGTTATCAGAAAAGACATGACATTTTTATATGCAAAAAAATGCATCATGACTTTTCCAACAACCCAATAAATAGAAGTATCAATGAAAATGAAGACCTTTTTTCAAAAGAAAAAAGATAAGAGTACAGATCCTAAAAAAATAAAATCAAAGAAAAATGATGAAAATATCTGAAAAAATTTGGAAGAAAACTATCCATTTTTTAATTTCTGGAAACTAAAAATTCTTTTAAAAAGTTAATCAAAGTCTTTGGGAGAATGCTTTCTTTTAAAAAAATATATATCAGTAATGAAACCCTTTGTTTCAAACAGGGAAAAGTGTACACTCAACTGCACCTTCCAGACTGATTTCTAAGACAAATTTATTGGGAAACATACAAATAAATATTAAAAGAAAGAAAACAGAGTAGGAGAGAGAGTAGATAATAACATATCCAATATAAATTTAGAAGACAATAAAATTATTCTGAACATCTTCATACAGCAAATCTCAAAATTTAACTAGAAAGGAAAATTTTCTAGATATTTAGAACTTGTCAAAACAGGCTCCAACAGAAACAAAGCTCTGAAATAGTCCTACAGCAGTTAAGAACATCTAATTAGTGGGGGGAAATCTCTAAAGCATGGTTTAAGAACGTTCTGGCAGCCAATAGAGATAGTTCACCTGGTAGGGTATCTATCTGCCTTGCCATGTATGCAGCCCAGGTTCAAAACCCAGCAGCACCATATGGGAGTGACACAACCAACCAGGGGAGCTCTAGAGTTATGGTGTCTCTCCCTCTATCTCTGTCTTTATCTAAACAAATCCAGCCTAGAGTTGTGAAATTGTACATCAACAAGATAAACACACACTCTCTCTCAACTGGAACTTCTAGGAACAGATCATTTCAATTTTATGCAACCTCTTCCAAAGAAGAGCAAAAGAAAAGAGAGGATATTTCCAAACTTAGTTTATGAGGTCACTATATCCTTAGTAGTAGATTCTGATGAGGATAGAAGAAATTCCAAACCAAGAGCTAAAATCCAAAAGAGACCAAATGAAGGAAAATTCTAAAGACTCATTCCTAGGATAAAAGGATGGCTTATCATAAACAAAAGTCTAAAAGCAAAAAGTTCCACCTTACCAAATTATAAGAAAACCTTATGAGTCTCTTAATAGCTGCTGGAAGAACAATTGATAAAGTTCAATTTCCTTTCAGGATATATATATATCTCCACTTTGAAAATCAGGAATGAACATGGGTTCCCATAATCTCAACTACTATTCAACACTGTCTTGAAGGTCCATGGGAGAGAGAAAAATAAGAGGTATAGGGATTGAAAGAAAGCAACAAAACTTCAAAACTCCTGACTGTCCTTCATTGTTTCAACATTCTCACCCCCCTTTGACTTCACTACTCACCGCAATCTGACTTTTTCCTTATCAAGGACTTTTAGTGACAAACAGGTCATCAGATTAAATGGACATGTTCCAATCATCCTCTGAATATCTCTGGTCAATTTTCTTCTCTGGTTTCCCTATTCTAGACTTCTAATCTGACTGGTTTTTGTTTTTTATTTTTCTCACTGTTTTCCTCTAGTTTTTTTTTTTTTCCTTTATTTAACACCAGAGTACTGCTCAGCTCTGGTTTATGGTGGTGCAGGGGATTAAACCTGGGACTCTGGAGCCTCAGGCATAACTATTATGCTACCTCCCCTCCCCTTCCTCTAGTTCTACATCTATGAAATGTTAGTATTTAATCCTCTGACTTAAAACTCTTTCAAGTCATACTGTTACATAATATCATTAATGTCTTCAGCCTCTTACTAGGTTTATCTAGGTAACTCCCAATACTGATGATTTCCCAATTTACAGATTGTGCAAGAAGGAATGACCTTACATGGGCCTCATCATTCCCAAAGGTGAACTCACACTTCCTTCTTTTTATTCACTATTTCAGTCACCCAGTGACTCATGCCATAAACCTGAGGGGTACGTATTACTCCATCTTTTCCTCCATTCATCACACTCAACAGACAGCCAACTTCTTTGCATGTTGCTTATCTCTGCTCCCCGAAACTAGTTCAGACTCTCTTGAGCCTGGCTGCCATGCTGTCAGGCTTTCCTTCTAATCCTTATCATAAGGAGCAAATCTGATTAAATCTTTCCTCTGATTGAAATCTTTCAGTGATTCCAACTCCCTAAAGTAGTATTTAGACTCTGGAGGGACATTTAAAATTTTATTTATTTTTGGGAAAATAAAACAGGATCTGATTAAATCGAGAGTAGGGCAACAAAGTAAAAACCCTGTGGTGAGGGGAGCATGAATATTCGGCTTCCCAGGGCGGGAGGGTGTGGGCCTGGGGGGTTGGGGGGGTTGGTATGGGACACAGTCTTTTGGTGGTGGGAATGGTGTTTATGTACACTCCATTTAAAGTGTGGTCATATAAATCACTATTCAATTAATGTGAGGGGAAAAATTGATCATATGTCTAGAACTTTTAAAAACACAGACTGAGTCTTTTTAATACATAGGCTGAGTCTTTGATATGTTTACTCCCTCAAAAGCCTAGACCAGGTAGAACAGAAGCAACTGGTGGCACAGTTTTATACAAGATGCTGGGTATTATACAGCAAAACCCTACCAAAGGGACCTTTCAAAGTTAACCCAATTACCAAATAATGTGATGATTACAATAACTATCCATTGTTTTCTTGAACCCTAAGACAGCAGGAACCTCACATTTCCACTATAGAGCCTATATTTCTCCCAGTCCTGGAACCTTAGGGTGGGACCCACTTTCCTGCATGCTTCTCTCAATTCATATCAAATAATATCACATCCGCTGATTTTAACCTAATCAACGCAACGAGTGCCACCCCAGCATGCTTCACTTCAGACTGTGTCCAGAGACTTCAAATGTGGAATGACAACCCTTCAGCTTCATCACTTGGGTGAGACCTTTCCTTTCATAGTATTCTCTAATTCCATTCCAGGTGGTCCACTCCCCAATAAAGTCCCCAAACCTAGATATAGACCAGGTCCCCTGAGACAGAGCATATGTTCACACATGTCCATAAACCAGGGAAAAATATATACCTGAAAGCAGAAGTATACAAAAGTCTGCACAGAGTACCCCCCTCCAACACTTCATCTGTACTATTCCAGCCTTTAGGTCCATGATTGTTCAACAATTTGTTTGGCTTTGTAAGTTAACTCTCTTTTCAGCCACCAGGTTCCGGATGCCAGCATGATGCCGACCAGACTTCCCTGGACTGAGGACCCCACCAATGTGTCCTGGAGCTCCGCTTCCCCAGAGACCCACCCTACTAGGGAAAGAGAGGCAGACTGGGAGTATGGATCGACCAGTCAACGCCCATGTTCAGCAGGGGAAGCAATTACAGAAGCCAGACCTTCCACCTTCTGCAACCCACAAGGACCCTGGGTCCATATTTCCAGAGGGATAGAGAGTGGGAAAGCTATCAGGGGAGGGGATGGGATATAGAGACCGGGTGGTGGGAATTGTGTGGAGTTGTACCCCTCCTATCCCATGGTTTTGTTAATGTCTCCTTTCTTAAATAAAAAAGAAAGAAAGAAAAAAATTTATTTATTTTTGAGAGAGACAAAAAGAAACAGAGGGAATGAGAAAATAGAGGAAGGGAGAGAGAAAGAGAGCTACCTGCAGCTCTGTGTCACCACTTGTGAAGCTTTCCCCACCCCTACCCTTGCCTCCACAGGTGAAGGCCTGGGGCTTGAATCCCCATCCTTGTGCACTGATCTCACTGCACACTTCACTGACTGTGCCAAAGACCTGTTCCCCTCCCCCCACCCCACACATTTCAGACCATTTCTCATTCCTTGAGTCTTCATCTAACACTGATATTCTCTACTTTTTCCCACTCCGTATCATTCTCAAAGAACTACCTGCTAAAATTCATTCTTTCCTATTCCCTCTTTTTTTTTTTTTTTTTTGCCTCCAGGGGTTCCGTGCCTGCACTAGGAATCCACTGCTCCTGGAGGTCATTTTTTCCATTTTATTGCCTTTGTTGTTATTGCCTTTGTTGTTGGGGAGAGAAAGACATCTTCAGACCTGCTTCACCCCTTGTGAAGTGACCCCCTCCCCTCCATGTGGAGAGTGGAACCCAGATCCTTCGCACCACATTAGCTTAACCTGTGGTGCTATCACCCAGACCCCTCCCATTTCCTCTTGATTTGTGTGGCTCTTTCTTTTTTTCTTTTTTCTTCCTTCCTTCCTTCCTTCCTTTTTGCCTCCAGGGTTACTGCTGGGGTTCAGTGCCTGCACTATGAATCCACTGCTCCTGGAGGCCATTTTTTTTTCCCACTTTGTTGCCCTTGTAGTTGTTATAGCTGTTATTGTTGTTGGGTAGGAAAGAGAGAAATCTAGAGAGGAGGGAAAGACAGAGGAGGAGAGAAAGATAAACACCTACAGACCTGCGAAGTGACACCCCCAAAAAGGTGGGGAGCCAGGGGCTCGAACCAGGATCCTTATACAGGTCCTTGCACTTTGTGCCATGTGCGCTTAACCCACTGCGTTACTATCCAGCCCCGATGTTGTGGATTTTTAAAGAATTTAGACATCTGGCTATTTAGTTTACTAGAGTGGTAAAATGATAGGAAAATTCTGTCTGCCTATAGCTTCATTTGAAACATTACATTTCTAGAGTATACATACATTGAGCTAAAATTAATGATTGCATGTTGGCCACGTGGAATAAGCCAAAATTGTCAATTATTTTAAGGAAATTTAAATCTTTCTTACTATCCCCATGGAGCAGATAAAAACACTCAAATAGCTGAATGCTAGGAATACTAATAACTCTATAAAACTTTTTAAAAGAATTGAAAAGCAAATGTCAAATTTTATAATGAGCTTAGAGTACAGTACTGAATTATTTCATGCAGATAGTTCAAAATGTACTTGGCTTCTTTTTATAAACTACCTTGAATATTACTACATGAAACTGCAATTAATATAAGTGCTAATAAGTTTGATTTTCCACCATTCTACATGGCATACAACTGAAGGAAAAGAGATTATCTGGGTCATCCTCACCAACAATTAAGTCCACTAAAATTAACCTTTAAAGAACTTCTACAAAAAGTAGACTTGAGTTCTGGAACTACAAGTCACAATGCTGCAAATTCCTTTAAGACACTAGTCTAGTAAAAGTAGTACAGGGACAAAGGCTGAAATAATACTTCACATTAAATATCTGCTTCAAGTGAAACTGAGCTAACTTGCAAAACCATTACCTTCAGGACCGAGATCAAACATTATAAGAACCAGAGATAAACTTTGGTATGCCTTCAAACTAAAAAGAAAATTTACATTGAGATTCTCATATTCTAGCCTACACATATTCCACCAACACACATTTCAAGCATTCTTGTCTTTTGAAAAAGATTCCTGCTAAGCAGTGCTGTGTGAAATGCTTTGACTTCTGTTTTTTATCCTAATTAAGTTCAAGAAACTTGAAATAACTTTAATAATTTTTAAAGCTTTACCCTGGTGTCTTACCCTCCCTACTATCCTACTCCCTTCCCTCTTCAAATACAGAAAGAAAAGGAGGAAAAACAATAAACAGCTAATACAAAACAAACCACATGTTTTGGATGTGAGGGAATGTGATTCTATACTGGTTTGGGATACAAAGAAAGCCTGTGAGTAATCAAAAAATCATAATCAAAGTGTTAAAGTTAAAAGCCTTTTCCCCACTCATCAACTCTGGTATAATTTCCCTTTCTCTCCTCAATCCATTTATGTACTTCCCCTTGTATTCTTGGAATTTTCGCAGCCTCTCAACAGCTGATGGATGGTAAGTTCATCTCAATGTCAGCCAGGGCAAAGACGGAAAAAAAAAACAAACACTAACTTGGAAGGTTATTTTGGACAATAATGTCTTTCACCATCTTACTCCTCCCACTCCAGCTCCACTTGACCTAATACCAATGTTTTAACCGAAAAACCTGTCAAATCAGGAACCTCCACCACCACCACTATCACCCTCCAGGGTCTCTTTCTGTTCCAAACAGATGCGAACATGGAAAGGGCAGGAAGATCCTGGCTGAGCCATGGGGAGAGCTTCTCTCCCTCCTCCACACATGCCAGCTGCTGCTGCACTGTACTCTGCTGTGACAGAGTCCAACTATTCTTGGATCTACTCACTTACATCCCTAGATCTCTTCTGGCCACCCTCCCCCCTTCCTTCCCCAGTGTCCTCTGCCGTCCCCTGGCTGACCCAGTAAAGCCCCAGAGACACACACACACACTCACCCCCCACCCCCATGCACACACACATACCTGGGCTGGATCCGAGGATCCCAGCTGGCATACTCCACCCTGCACTCTCCTGTACGATTGTGCTTGGCCTGTTCCTCCGCCTCCCTTCGGTGAGACCCAGGGCGGCACCACAAGGTCTCCCTAAGTCACCTTCCAGGCCCGCCCCCCTGGCTTCCAGCAAGGAGGCTGAGCCCAGGAGCCGCCAGCCAGCCCGCCTGCCTGCCTGCCCGCCTGCCCGCCGGTGGCCCTGGGCTTCTGCACCAGTGCCTGCCCGAGCTCCAGCTCCAGAGGCTGCACTGCGCCCGCGCCCCTCGCCTCGCCTGCCCGCAGTCGCCCTCCAGCCCTCCAGGGCTGGCCGGGGAGAGTGCGAGCAGAGCGGATGGCCTGCCGCAGGCAGCTGGGAGCCACTGCTGTCTTCTTCCAGTCCCTCCTCCTACCCCCTCCCGCACAGCCCGCTCAGCAGAGAGGCAGGTAGGAACTTGCCAAGGGGCAGCAGTGCTTGCACGCAGCCCCTCAGAGCACACCAGTGGCCTAGAATATTCCCAGAAAGAAAGAAACTGCTATTTCTGCTCTGCAGGAGTCCAAGAATCCTTGCTGAGGCTCCTGTAATGCCCTTGAAGCACTGTGAGCCACCCTAACAACTTTTCAATGGCTAGCTCATTGGGAAAGAAAAAAAATTCCTCTTAACTCTTCCACATGGAATAAAACTAACAAACAATTCAGGCTTCTGTACAAACACACACACACACACACACACACACACACACACACACACACACACGTTAATGTTTTGAATTCCAAGACCAAAAAAATCCACTTTTTTAAAAATCTAGGCTACAATTTGAGCAGAGGAAAACAAAAGTATTAATCCCATTCATGTGTAACCTACTAATGTAAGATAGATGGCTTCTAACAGAACCCCCCCCTCCAATTCCACCCAGACCCAAAGCATTTGTCACCAGTAATTCGGTTTTTATAACATCAATGAAAGGGAAGCGAAACTGGAAAACACCAGAGGAAGCCAGACAGGGTTTTGATTATCTCAGAGACAAGAGGAAAAAAGGAAAGACACTTGGAAGTAGTGATACGTGTAGGGGTGTAGTAATACATGGAGGACCACTGGAAAAAAATACAGATAGATAGTTAAAAAGAATCAGCCCGTGTCAGCGACCTTGGAGGGAATGGACACAGAACTCTGGTGGTGGGAACTGTATGAAATTATACCTATTATCTTACAGTTTTATAAATCAGTATTAAATTACTAATAAAAAATAAAAACATACAAAAATAAAATAGATGATTTCTTATTCTACCCAGGTATGAAGGGTAGACAGAGGCTCAAAGGACAAGGAACCCCAACAATAAATCATACACAAGAAGGGTGTTCAGGACAAGGTCAATTCTGGTTAAGATGAGGCTGGGGGGAGGGGAAGGGGAGTTTCTTGCTAAGAACCCAATTTAAAATCTTTCCAAAGTATATAAATCTCTCATCAGTCTTTAAAGGGTCAAATTAGTACTAAATACAACTGACAATCCCTTTGACAAAATCCTAGGATACTTTATTAAATTCTCAGTTCCAACAGTGGTGCTATATTTGTAAAATATGCTGTAAAATATACAAAAAGATGATACAAGGTGATACTCAAGAAATTTGGAGTTAATATAATGGTTTTATAATGTCCTAGAAAAGTTTATTTGCTTTCTTTATTCTTTCCACTCTTGACTGAGATGTAAATACTGATGTATTTCAAAAGTTACATCTGGCACTAAAGAGGAACCCCAACTACATTTTTTTTCTTCTTACACCCTGAAAATTGGAAAACAAATGCCACTTATAAAAGGAGTACTAGATAGCAAGCCAGAACAATGAAGGACAAAGCACACTTCATTTTAGAAAGCAACTTACAGGAGCTAGGCAGTAGCGCAGTGGGTTAAGCTCACGTGGTGCAAAGTGCAAGGACTGGTAAAGATCCTGGTTCGAGCCCCTGGCTCCCCACCTACAGGGGAGTTGATTCACAAGTGGTGAAGCTGGTCTGTAGGTGTCTGTCTTTCTCTTCCCCTCTCTATCTTCCCCTCTTCTCTCCATTTCTCTCTGTCTTATCCAACAATGAAGACAGACAACAATAATAACTACAACAGTAAAACAACAAGGGCAACAAAAAAGGAATAAATAAATATTAAAAAAAAAAAGAAAAGAAAGCAACTTACAGAGCACCTAAAATGAGCTGGGCATTGTACTATAGAACTTCATATAAAAACATTCATTTATATTCTTTTCAGATTTGGAAACAGAATTTCCAAGTATGTATCAACTTGCTCAGGGTTGAGATAGCAAAGTTTAGGCCCTGTTTTGGTCTGACCCCCAAATTTACATTCTTTCCTTTGTATATTCACTGTTCACTCAATGAAGTAGATATCAATCACATACTGCATGCCCAGTACTAAGCTATACACAGATGCTATAAAAACTATCAAGGTACAGTTGCTTACCTTGAAGCTTCATGTAAATATATGACACAATAGGATAAGTATGACAACAGCAAGGAACTCATAGGAGGGACACCTGGCCCAGTTTGAAGAGTGGAATATGAGATTTGGAAATCACAGCTGTCACACAGATGAGGAATTCTGAAAAATTCACCTAACAAAGTAGCTAGCTATATGTGCTGAGGCAGAGAGAGAAGGAGTTACAGGAGCTAGATAATTGAGATATAGGAAGTAAATGAGAAGGCTTGATATGGGAATGGGGAAGAAGGGTGAACCAGAGGCAGTTCTAGTGTTTCTAGCTTGATTTACTTGAGGTTTTAATTTTTTTTTTAGTTGATTTGATAATTCAGTTTTAGACAAACTTGTTTTTGAGCAGTCTGATACAACAACATTTCATTTCAAAAGGCAGCTGAACTGGTTCTGAGCCCAGGAGAGATCCCAGGTGGAGATATATATATCTGAGTCATCATGGTTGAAGGAGTGGTAAGATTATCCAGGGGGAATGCTGAATGAGTAAATGGGTTACCCACAGAATCCTAAGGAATACTGATTCTCAATAAACTGGCAAAAGATGCTTTAGAAAAAAAAAAAACTAAGTAATAACTGATATGGCTAGAAGCCAATAGAGGAAGGCACCAAGAAAGTCAGAAGGTTCCAAAATCAGTTCAAACACAGTCCAATATCAGACCTGGGTTCGAGTCCCTGTACCCCACCTGCAGGGGGTCGAGTGGTGGAAGAGGGTCTGTAGGTGTCTATCTTTTTCTCCCTCTGTCTCCCCATCCTCTCTAATTTCTTTCTGTCCTATCTAACAAAACAAAAAAAAAAGGAAAAAAATATGGTCACTAGGATTCATAGTGCCGGCACAGAGCCACAGCGACTGGAGGCAAAAAAGAAAAAAGAAAACCAAATTAGGTGAGAATGATAGCTGTACTTATCATAACAATAGTATATACAATAATTGCCTAATGTGTACCAAAGAGTTTTGCTCAGAATAGAGGGAAGTGAGGAAACTGACAAAAGTCAGAGGTAGGTAGCGGCTCAAAAGGTATAAATACAAGCAAATGAAAGAGATTAGGGACACAGAAGTACTGGAGACCGCTGAACAGCCCCATGAAGTTAAATAACCAATTTTACAATGTTAAAGTTGGTGCCTGGGTAGGTTTTTTTTTCTCCAAAAATATCAGCATCTAGTCCAGAGTAAGCAACATCTTTCGGTTGGTTCCAATTTAGAATCTGAGTCTTTCTTTTTTTTTTTTTTTTAATTAATTAATTAATTTCCTTTTGTTGCCCTTGTTGCTTTATTGTTGTAATTATTATTGCTGTTGTCATTGCTGGATAAGGCAGAGAGAAATGGAGAGAGGAGTGGGAGACAGGAGGAGAGAAAGATAGATACCTGCAGACCTACTTTCACTGCTAGTGAAGCGTCTCCCCTGCAGGTGGGGAGCTGGGGGCTCGAATCGGGATCCTTCCACTAGTCCTTGCACTTTGTGCCACATGCACTTAAGACTCCCGAATCTGAGTCTTTCTATTACACAAAAAACTCAGCATCACAATCATACATTTGGATCATCAATTGTTACCAGTCAAGGGAGTTAACATGGAATTATAAAATAAAGTGAAGAAAAATAGGGGGAAAAGTGGCCATTGGGAGCAGTGGATTCTCCCTCTCTATTCCCCCTCCTATCTCAATTTCTCTCTATCCTGTCAGATAAAATAGAAAAATTAAAGAAAAAAAATAGTGTGTAAGTGAACTTACACTAACTTTAAATATGCTAGTTCCTACCTTGGAAAAATGTGTGTGACTAATATCAAAAGGAGTTGATGATAGAAAGAATAAAAAGAACCAGGAGATACGCATCTGGTACAGTGCATGCCCTATCAACCAAGAAGCTCCAAGTTTGAGCCCCAGTTCCACATGGGAGCACTGTGGCACCAAGCAAATCCCCATGGGTGGTGGAGCAGAGCTGTAGTGTCTCTACTTTCTCTCTCACTCTTTAAAATAAAAGGCATGGAAAAAGTATCCCAGGAGAGATGGAATCACATATGCATAAGGCCCCACCCAGTGCCACAAAATAAATAAGGGCATTGGTGATGCCTTCTTTTTGATAAATTAACCACTTCAGATGCCACCTTCTTGGTGAGAAGAACCACAGAAACAAAAGTTATTCATAAAACCAATTTCTAGCCTTAGGAATGGAATTCTCAGATAAGGTTAAAGAAAACTCAGCAACCACATTCTGTTACAGTGATTCCCAAATACACCCTCCTTTAAACATCTAGTAAATTTCAGACTTTCAAAGTCACATATGTCTAGTAAGGTGTACAAACATCTAAAGTTTCCTTTACTAAATCAATCACAAACTTTATAGCTTATTTTATATGCCCTCTATGTAGGTAACACTATGCCTACCATAGTGTCTCATTCATGTAGAGGTAATATGGAAACCCCCACTATCTAGGTCATATCAAATCATCCACAAATAAACAAAGGGCACCCACATGCCACAAAAATAGAATGCTCCAAATCCAGGCACTAAAACCTGCTAAATCTCTTACAGAGTCAGCTTGCTCTTCCTGTGCACATGATCTTACTGAGTTTGGTTATCTGTTTTACTTTTCAACAAACAGAAGATTAGAAAGAATAAATCACAAGGAATCAGTGTTCCACTATAGACAATCTGAAAATCGAGAGAGGATTTTTAAGGATCCATAAGTGACAAACAGAACCTCAAAGAGCATTAATAAAACTAGCCTACTTAACTGGGCAGCACAGGGTCCTCTAAACATTATCCCTAGAAAAGAGTGAACACAGTAATTTATATCACACAGAAGGAATGTTCTGGGACTACCAGAAAAGATAGATATTGTAACAAGTGTATAATATTTAGAATAACTTTCATCCCCAAAAATAAGATTAGAATAAAACAAATACAGCCTTATTTGCTTGGGGGCTGGAATTACTTAAATGTGTGGGGTCCTTAGTTTGAAACAAGTATTAAAGAGTATTTTTCTAATTAAATCTCATTAGTACTCAAAATAGTCCTTTTTAGTTGGTCACCACTTTAAATAAGATCATATTTAAAAGCTGAGACAGATTAAACAGAATTAGAAATCAGACCCAGAGCATGTGATTTCAAAGCCTATGGCTACCTTTTCAATAAAATTTCTAGATAATGAAAATATAATTTATGATGACAGATTATAATAACTAGTGATTCTGCTCTGATCTGAGTTAAATTCTTAAGTGCCTATGTTGGAATTCCTATTCATTTATCTTTCAAATATTTTTAGGCCTTCTCATTTTGTATAATAATACTTCTCATAAGGAAATTCATGAATTCTACTGGTCTCACAGTGTTAATATTTTATTGAATTGCTGAAATTAAGTTTTCAAAGCACTCTAAAAGTTCAAACTTTTATAATAAATGTAAATGCCATTTAAGAAGTAAATACTGTTTGCATATAGCATGCCGACATGTTTTTATACATGTTACTCATTCATATACATTTGATCTAGTTCCTAAGACTGAGCTACTAACATATTTCCATTTTACAGAAACTTTTGCAAGATTCCACAATTGATTAAGAAAAAAAAAAAAAAAAATATATATATATATATATATATATATATATATATATATATATATACTTCGAGGCTTGCAAAGCAGCACAGTAGGAAGGACAATGAGGTCCTGAATTTGAGCCCAGGCACCACATGTGCTATATAGATGCCCTGATTCTCTTCCCTATATATACCTCAAAATTATAAATAAATAAATCCTAAAAGAGAACATAACAGTGACTTAAAGGAGGTCCATCCATTAAACTGTCAGGTCAGTGCTTTTAAGTGTTCTTTATGCTTTCCCTTATTTGAAATATAAAGACATCAAAGTCTAGAAAATTTAGGTAGCCCATTGTCACTTAAGCAATAGTAATGGAAGCAAATATAATCATTCCAGAAATAAACATTCTTCAAAAGAGAAACCATACATCTCCAAAACAAAACAAACAAAAAAAAACTATCAGTATATCCATAAAGTACCACAGAGACTTGAAAGAATTCGGCTTGACCTTCTGCACCCCATAATGACCCTGGGTCCATACTCCCAGAGGGATAAAGAATAGGAAATCTAGGAATTCTTCCATTTCTTCCAGATTTTCTAGCTTGGTGGCATATAGTTCTTCATAGAAGTTTTGCATGATTTTCTGGATTTCTGTGGTGTCAGTTGTGATAGCTCCTCTATCGTTTACAATTCTATTGATTTGGGTCTTCTCCCCTTTTTTTGAATCCTGAGATTCCTAAACAGACTTGATGGGCGTAGAACTCGAATAAATCCCTCTCTGCATTGTTACCAGTCATCTCTATCAGGAACAACAAAATAAACAAAATAGACCTTTGTGGGCCCCCATAGGACCTTGCCCTCAAATTGGATCAACAACGTTCCATCCTCCAAAGGGAGGATGGATGGACAGCATACTCTATGCTACACATGAGGAAGATAGGTCGATACTGGGACAGCATGGAATGTTCCTACTCTTGACCACAGAATGTAAGCTCAGTTCTACAGGGATGCAGAGGTTACACAGGCTCCTAAGCTAATTATGGGCCCCAGATCACATCAAATGGATGGGGTTTACAGTCAACAATATTTATATACCTTTCCCATATTAGATAGCTACTCTCTTCCCTGATTCAGCTGTCTGTTACTTTTCCAGCCATGACATCATCTCCCCAGACAATAGCCTGGATCCACCTGCATATCAGATTTCAGGCACAGGCAAAAAAACAAAAACAAACAAACAAACAAAAACACTAGTATAGCTACAGGCCCTTTGAAATATAACTAAAACATGCCTACTAGCTATCTACAAAATTGAGGACCCCCCAACACTTCATCTGCACTATTCCAGCCTTTAGGTCCATGATTTTTCAACAATTTGTTTGGTAACTCCCTTTTCAGTCACATGGTTCCAGATGCTAGCATGATGCCAACCAGACTTCCCTGGACAGACAACCTCACCAATGTGCCTTGGAGCTCCACTTCCCCCAGAGCCCTTGCCCACTAGGGAAAGAAAGAGACAGCCTGGGAGTATGGATCAACCTGCCAATGCCCATGTTCAGTGGGGAAGCAATTACAAAATCCAGAAATTCAACCTTCTGCATACCGCAGTGACCTTGGGTCCATACTCCCAGAGGGTTAAAGAATAGGAAAGCTATGAGGAGAGGGAATGGGATATGGAGTTCTGGTGGTGGGAATTGTGTGGAGTTGTGCCCCTCTTATCCTATGGCTTTTTCCAGTGTTTCCTTTTTATAAATAAAAATTTTTAAGATGTTCGGGGGAAGGGGAAGATGGCGGACTGAGAAACTGCTAACAGCGTGTTCTCTAATCACATCTTCTAGAAACGGTAGGATTTTCTGCCTTTAGCAGGCCTGTCAATAAGGGGTGACACCAAAGAGGTGATTATAATTTAAATTGGGTTAAGAATTAGAGTAAAGGTGACACGGACTAGCGGGGCTCCAGACTTCCCAGGCGGCGCCGGGCAAGGCGAGTGCGCCCGGCATTGTCCTCCGCCTGGGAAAGCGGCTCCTCCTCCGGTTGCAGAGCGCTGCTGGGCGGCCGGCAGAGGACCCGGAGAGAGCACTTTAGCTCGGGGGCTTTCTCTTGGGAGTCTCCAAGGACCACCGCGACCCTGAGGGCGGATCCAAAGACTTCTTGAGTATAGCTCTCATTGGATCAAAGGACTTGGAGCTAGTTTTCATTTTCGAGAAATCCTTTAAAAAAGTCTGGAGGGGGGGGGTTTCCCGGAAGATGGCGGACGGAGAAGCTGCTAGCCGCTGAGCTCCGAACACACTCCCCTGGAAACAATAGGATTTTCTGCCTTTAGCAGGTCAGCCAATAAGGTGTCCTTAGACACCAAGGAGGTGACTATAACTTAATTTGGGTTAAGAATTAGAGTAGGGAAAAAAATTCTTTTTTCTTCCTTTTAATTTTCAAGCATACATCCTTCCCACCCCCCCGCCCCCCATAAGCAGTCCCTGGGACCAGCTCCTAGCAGGATACCGCATACCACCAAACAGAGTGTTTTTTTTTAATTCACTGATAACACATTTGGGAAGTTCCTTGCACTGCTCTTTAATTACAACTCTTTTTCTTATCTTCTCCCTTTTCTCTCTCTTATCTCTCTCTCTCTCTCTCTCTTTTTTTTTTAATCTTGTCATACACTTCTTCTTTCTTCTTTGCCTTTCTGAATTTGTGAATTACTTTGGGGAAGAAATCTGACTCAGAGTGTACTCTCTATGTGTGTATCTCTGCTCTAGTTCCCTTTCCCCTTTTGTTACCCCTAGAATATACACTGGATAGTAGATTTGCATAACTATTCTTGCTATCGTCTCTTTCTTTTCTCTTTCTTCACTGGGATTTGGTTACTATTTTTTCACGGACTGGAGAAATTGTTTGGCTAACTGGTAACGATTAAACTACTTCAATACTTACCTCAGTTGCTACTGTAATTTTGGAGGTTGGTGAGTGCAATTGTCATAAAGGTATTTAGTACAGTGTAACTTGTACTCAAGACACAACAACTGAGGAACAACAGAGCATAAAAAAAAAGAGAAACACATAAATAAAAAAATGGGTAGATTAAAAACAAATAAAACTGCTACCCCAATGAATGAAGACAAGAGCCCAGAAGAAACCACAAATCAGTCAGAAGTAACCATAGATAAGAAAAGTATGCAAGCAGTAATAAACTTATTAATCACAGAAATGAAAACAACATTGGAGGAAAGGAATGGCAGTATTAGGGAAACAACAGTTGAGACCCCCAAGGAAAATACTGATTATCTTGAGGCAATTAGAGAACTGAAAGCTGAAATAGCTGTAATGAAGAAAGAAGCTGAGGCAAGGGAAAGCAGACTAACAGAAGCAGAAAACAGAATTAGTCAGACAGAGGATGAGTTAGAGAAAACTAAGAAAGAGGTGAAAGAGCTTTAAAAGAGATTGAGAGACACTGAAAACAACAACAGAGACATATGGGATGATCTCAAAAGAAGTAACATTCGTATAACTGGCCTGCCAGAGGAAGAAAGAGAGGAAGGGGAAGCAAACATTCTAGAGGAAATAATAGAAGAAAACTTCCCAGACCTGAATAAGAGAAAGGATATCAAGGTTCAAGAGGCCCAGAGAGTACCAAACAGAATCAACCCAGACCTGAAGACACCAAGACACATCATAGTCACAATGAGAAGAAGTAAGGATAAAGAAAGGATCCTAAAGGCTGCAAGAGAGAAACAAAAAGTCACATACAAGGGAAAACCCATAAGATTATCTGCAGATTTCTCCACTCAAACTCTAAAAGCCAGAAGGGAGTGGCAAGATATCTATCGAGCCCTGAATGAAAAAGGGTTTCAACCAAGGATAATATGTCCTGCTAGACTTTCATTCAAACTAGATGGAGGGATCAAAACCTTCTTAGACAAACAACAGTTAAAGGAGGCAACCATCACCAAGCCGGCCCTGAAAGTGGTACTAAAAGACCTCTTATAAAAAAGAACATCACTATAATACTTGCAATATATCAGAGTAAACAAATTGTTTTTTAGAACAATGGCACTACAATACATTAAATCCATAATATCAATAAATGTCAATGGCTTAAACTCACCCATCAAAAGGCACAGGGTGGGGGGATGGATAAGAAAACATAACCCAACCATATGCTGCTTGCAAGAATCCCATCTGTCACAAAAAGATAAACACAGACTTAAAGTGAAAGGATGGAAAACTATCATACAGGCTAACGGACCACAAAAAAGGGCAGGAATAGCCATTCTCATCTCAGACACGATAGATTTTAAATTAAATGAAGTAATAAAAGATAGGCAAGGACATTACATAATGATTAGAGGATCAATCAGCCAAGAAGACTTAACAATTATTAACATCTATGCACCCAACGAGGGACCATCTAAATACATTAAGCATCTACTGAAAGAATTTCAAAAATACATCAACAGTAATACAATAATAGTGGGAGACTTCAATACCCCACTCTCACACTTAGACAGATCAACAAAGCAGAGAACAAATAAAGATACAAGAGAACTGAATGAAGAGATTGACAGACTAGACCTCTTGGACATTTTCAGACTCCTCCACCCCAAAAAACTGGAATATACCTTCTTTTCAAATCCACATAACACATACTCAAGGATAGACCACATGTTAGGCCACAAAGACAGCATCAATAAATTCAAGAGCATTGAAATCATCCCAAGTATCTTCTCAGACCACAGTGGAGTAAAACTAACATTTAACAACAAATGGAAAATTATTAAAAGACATAGAATTTGGAAACTAAACAACATGCTCCTTAAGAACCACTGGGTCAGAGACTCACTCAAACAGGAAATTCAAATGTTCCTGGAAACTAATGAAAATGAAGACACAACCTATCAAAATATTTGGGACACAGCTAAAGCAGTACTGAGAGGGAAACTTATAGCCATACAATCACATATTAAACACCAAGAAGAAGCCCTAATGAACGACCTTACTGCACACCTCAAGGACTTAGAGGAAGAGGAACAAAGGAAACCTAAAGCAACCAGAAGGACAGAAATCACTAAAGTTAGAGCAGAAATAAACAACATCGAAAATAAAAGAACCATACAAAAGATCAATGAAGCCAAATGTTGGTTCTTTGAAAGATTAAACAAAATTGACAAACGCCTAGCCAGACTCACCAAACAAAAAAGAGAGAAGACTCAAATTCATAGAATTGTAAACGATGCAGGAGATATCACAACTGACACCACAGAAATCCAGATAATTCTGCGAAACTTCTATAAAGAACTATATGCCACCAAGCTAGAGAATCTGGAAGAAATGGAACAATTCCTAGAAACCTATGCACTTCCAAAACTGAACCAAGAAGAACTACAAAATCTAAATGCACCAATCACAGACAAAGAAATTGAAACCGTTATTAAGAATCTCCCCAACAACAAAAGTCCTGGACCAGATGGCTTCACAAACGAATTCTACAAAACTTTCAGGAAACAGTTAATACCCATACTTCTTAAGCTATTCCATAAGATTGAAGAAACAGGAATACTCCCTTCCACCTTTTATGAAGCCAACATCACCCTGATACCAAAAGCTGATAGGGACAGAACAAAAAAGGAAAACTACACACCAATATCTCTGATGAACATTGATGCCAAAATATGAAACAAGATCTTGGCCAACCGGATACAGCAACACATCAAAAAGATTGTTCATCATGACCAAGTGGGATTCATCCCAGGAATGCAAGGCTGGTTCAACATCAGTAAGTCAATCAATGTCATTCACCACATCAATAAAAGCAAAGCCAAAAACCACATGATTATCTCAATAGATGCAGAGAAAGCCTTTGACAAAATCCAACACCCATTCATGCTCAAAACTACAAAAAATGGGAATAGATGGGAAATTCCTCAATATAGTGGAGTCTATATATAGCAAACCTACAGCTAACATCATACTCAATGGACAGAAGCTGAAAGCATTCCCCCTCAGATCGGGGACTAGACAGGGCTGTCCACTGTCACCGTTACTCTTCAACATAGTATTGGAAGTTCTTGCCATAGCAATCAGGCAAGAGAAAGAAATCAAAGGGATACAGATTGGAAGGGAAGAAGTCAAGCTCTCACTATTTGCAGATGATATGATAGTATACCTAGAAAGACCTAAAGAATCCAGTAGAAAATTACTGGAAGTTATTAGGCAATATAGCAAGGTATCAGGCTACAAAATCAATGTACAAAAATCAGTGGCATTTCTTTATGCAAACACTAAACCTGAAGAAGAAGACATCCAGAAATCACACCCATTTACTGTTTCAGCAAAATCAATCAAATACCTAGGAATAAAGTTGACCAAAGAAGTGAAAGAATTGTATACTGAAAACTATGAGTCGCTACTCAAGGAGATAGAAACTGATACCAAGAAATGGAAAGATATCCCATGCTCATGGATTGGAAGAATAAATATCATCAAAATGAATATTCTCCCCAGAGCCATATACAAATTTAATGCAATACCCATCAAAGTTCCACCAAGCTTCTTTAAGAGAATAGAACAAACACTACAATCAGTTATCTGGAACCTGAAAACACCTAGAATTGCCAAAACCATCTTAAGGAAAAGAAACAGAAATGGAGGCCTCACACTCCCAGACCTTAAACTATATTAGAAAGCCATCATCATCAAAACAGCATGGTACTGGAACAAAAATAGGCACACAGACCAGTGGAACAGAATTGAAAGCCCAGAAGTAAATCCCAACACCTATGGACATCTAATCTTTGATAAGGGTGCCCAAAGGATTAAATGGGAAAAGGAGGCTCTCTTCAATAAATGGTGCTGGGAAAACTTGGTTGAAACATGCAGAAGAATGAAATTGAACCACTTTATCTCACCAGAAACAAAAATCAACTCCAAATGGATCAAAGACCTAGATGTCAGACCAGAAACAATCAAATACTTAGAGGAAAACATTGGTAAAACACTTTCCCACATACACCTCAAGGACATCTTTGATGAATCAAACCCAATTGCAAGGAAGACTAAAGCAGAAACAAACCAATGGGACTACATCAAATTGAAAAGCTTCTGCACATCCAAAGAAACTATTCAACAAACAGAGAGACCCCTCACAGAATGGGAGAAGATCTTCACATGCCAGACATCAGACAAGAAACTAATCACCAAAATATATAAAGCACTCAGCAAACTTAGCACCAAAAAAGCAAATGACCCCATCCCAAAATGGGCAGAGGATATGAACAAAACATTCACCACAGAGGAGATCCAAAAGGCTAACAAACATGAAAAAGTGCTCTAGGTCACTGATTGTCAGAGAAATGCAAATTAAGACAACACTAAGATACCACCTCACTCCTGTAAGAATGGCATACATCAAAAAGGACAGCAGCAACAAATGCTGGAGAGGATGTGGGGACAGAGGAACCCTTTTACATTGCTGGTGGGAATGTAAATTTGTCCAGCCTCTGTGGAGAGCAGTCTGGAAAACTCTCAGAAGGCTAGACATGGACCTTCCATATGATCCAGTAATTCCTCTCCTGGGGTTATACCCCAAGGACTCCATAACACCCAACCAAAAAGAGGTGTGTACTCCTATGTTCATAGCAGCACAATTCATAATAGCTAAAACCTGGAAGCAACCCAGGTGCCCAACAACAGATGAGTGGCTGAGAAAGCTGTGGTATAGATACACAATGGAATATTATGCAGCTATCAAAAACAATGAACCCACCTTCTCTGACCCATCTTGGACAGAGCTAGAAGGAATTATGTTAAGTGAACTAAGTCAGAAAGATAAAGATGAGTATGGGATGATCCCACTCATCAACAGAAGCTGACTAAGAAGATCTGAAAGGGAAACTAAAAGCAGGACCTGATCAAATTGTAAGTAGGGCACCAAAGTAAAAACCCAGTGGTGAGGGATAGACATGCAGCTTCCTGGGCCAGTGGGGGGTGGGAGTGGGCGGGAGGGATGGGTCACAGTCCTTTGGTGGTCGGAATGGTGTTTATGTACACTCCTAGCAAAATGTAGACATATAAATCAGTAGTTAATTAATATGAGAGGGGGAAATCAATTGTATGTGTCAAAGTTTCTCAAAACACAAACTGAATCTTTTTAATATATAGGCTATGTATTTGATATGCGGACTCTCTCAAAAGCCTAGACCAAGTAGATTAGAAGCATCCAATAGCACAGCTATATACAAGATACTGGATACTGTACAGCAAACCATAACAAAGGGACTTTTCAAAGTTAACCCAATTAACAAATAATGTGATGATAATATTAACTATCGATTGTCTTTTTGAACCCTAAGACAGCAGGAACCTCACATCTTCACTATAGAGCCCCTACTTCCCCCAGTCCTGGAACCCTTGGATAGGGCCCATTTTCCCGTATGCATCTCCCAATCCAAACCAAATAATATTGCATCCGCCGATCACAACCTAACCAAAGCAACGATTGCCACCTCAACATGCTTCACCTCAGGCTGTGTCCAGAGACTTCACGTGTGGAATGACAACCCTTCAGCTTCATTACTCAGGTGAGACCTTTCCTTTTATAGTACACTCCAATTTCATCTCAGGTAGTTCACTTTATAACAAAGTCCCATAACCTAGATATACACCAGTTTCTGTGAGAGAGAGCTTATGTGCACACGTATCCATAAACTACTGCAAAATATATACCTGAAAGCAGAATTACACTAGAGTTTGCAGTGAGTACCTCCCTAACACTTCCTCTCCACTATTCCAAGCTTGGGATCCATGATTGCTCAACAAATTGTTTGGCTTCATATGTTAACTCTCTTTTCAATCACCAGGTTCCAGATGCCACCAGGATGCTGGCTAGGCTTCCCTGGATTGAAGATCCCACCAATGTGTCCTGGAGCTCAGCTTCCCCAGAGACACACCTTACTAGGGAAAGAGAGAGGCAGACTGGGAGTATGGACCGACCAGTCAACGACCATGTTCAGCGGGGAAGCAATTACAGAAGCCAGACCTTCTACCTTCTGCAACCCTCAACGACCCTGGGTCCATGCTCCCAGAGGGCTAGAGAATGGGAAAGCTATCATGGGAGGTGGTGGGTTATGGGGATTCGGTGGTGGGAATTGTGTGGAGTTGTACCCCTCCCACCTTATGTTTTTGTTCATTAATCCTTTCTTAAATAAAAAATTTTAAAAAATAAATAAATAAATAAATAAAATTTTTTTAATGTACTAAAGATCTGCTGAGTCCCATCACAGCATGATTTGATTATTTCAAAATTATTCTGCAATTTTATTATCTTTAGATATATACACATCTCTATACTACCTCCATTTAATAAATCAGAATGTGAAACTCATAAATAACCATAAATAGAAATGCCAAGAAGGGATGTGTTCAAACAATACTAAAATAACCAGTCATTTAAATATCTAATCAATAAATGTTTTCCTATGATAACTAATACAATTCTGTTGACTAACTGTATATTTTAAGTGAATTCAGATTACAATCTTGTTTAGTTTTCCAAATAAAACAGAACATAAAATGTGTGATATAAATAGCACAGCATTTTAAACATTATATTAGTTTATAAGGCTTCCCTTCTAACCATGGAAAAATAGATCTTTAGATATTTACAAGTAAGAAACAAGTGAAACTGTTTTCATCAGTTTTGTTTTATCAAAATCTAATCTCTAATCAAAAGAGCGAGAATAAAGCTCACTGGTAGAGCATATATTTTACCTTATACAAAGTCCCAGGTGAGAGAGTCTCTAGCACCATGGGATCAGCATATGTAACTGGTGATACAGTGATACTTCCTCTTTCCTTAACTCTCTCTCTCTTTCCATCTAACCTAAATTTAAAAAGGAAAAGTAAGAGTTGACCAGGAACAGTTGAAGCAGGGGATAGACTCTGCATCAGGAAGGACCTGGGATTGAGTCCCAACACCACACGGAAGCACCATGGTGAACAGGAGGCAAAACATCATGGATGGTACTTGCGATGATTTTCCCTTCTGATTTTCCCCACTCTCTCCATAAGATGGGGAGATGGCAGAGAATTGTATAAGAACAACATGAATGGCTCTATGCAAATAAATCAGACAACCTAGATGAAATGAATGCATTCCTAGAATCATACCATCTGCCAAGCATAACCCAACAGGAAGTAGAAGAATTCTCCTGCTTTTTATCTTAGCGCTTTGCAGCCATCAAATTGCAGGTGCTACTGTGACTGCGACCTGACTTTCCTGGGTAGGTGGCTTCACCAGTGTGTACCAAAGCCTCACCTCTCCAGAGCCCTACTCCACTAGGGAAAGACAGAAGCAGGCTGAGGGTATGGATCAGCTTGCCATTGCCCTCATCCAGCGGAGAAGCTGCAACAGCCAGACCTTCTACCTTCTGCACCTCAAATGGAATTTTGGTCCATATTCCCAGAGGGATAAAGAATAGGGAAAGCAATGACTTAATATATGATGCTTTAATATATGATGCTCAATTATTAAAAATATATATTTTAAACTACTTACCCCTTCTTGTTTAGTGAAGAGCTTGAGGCAGTCACTCAGAGCTACACATGTTTCTCTAGAAGCTTCAGAGACAACTTCAGCTTTCTGAAGAAAGGATGGAAGCATTTCTATAAAAATAAATAAATAAAATGAGTGAGCTTTTAAATAACCTTAAAACCCACAAAAATGTAAGTTCAGGGAGTCAGGCAGTAGCATAGAAGGTTAAGCTCAGGTGGTGCAAGGCGCAAGGACAGGTGTAAGGATCCCGGTTTGACCCCCAGCTCCCCACCTGCAGGGGAATCTGTGGGTGTCTATTTTTCTCTCCCCATCTCTGTCTTCCCCTCCTCTCTTGATTTTTCTCTGTCCTATCCAACAACGAGCGACATCAACATCAACAACAACAATAATAACCACAGCAAAGCTACAACAACTAGGGCAACAAAAGGAGAAATAAAATGGCCTCCAGGAGCAGTGGATTCATGGTGCAGGAACTGAACCTCAGCAATAACCCTGGAGACCAAAAAAAAGTAAGTTTAGGGACTGGGCGGTAGCGCAGCAGGTTAAGTGCATACAGTACTAAGTGCAAGGATCTGGGTTCAAGGCCTCAGCTCCCCACCTGCAGGAGAAGATGTTTCACAGGTGGTAAAGCAGGTCTGCAGGTGTCTGTCTTTCTCTTCCCCTCTCTGTTTCCCCCTCCTCTCTCAGTTTCTCTCTGTCCTTTTCAATAAAATGAAAAAATGTCTACCAGGAGCAGTGCATACTTAGTACTGGCACTGAGCCCCAGAGATACCCTGGAGGCAACAAAAAAAAAGTTTAAAGGAGTAAATAAAGTTAAAATGTCTAAGCTACTGCCAAAAAATTTATTGATACCATTACTCACAATTAACATTTCCTTTTAAATTTTCCATGGTGAAGTAATTTGATTGAAAAAAGAAATGTTAGAAAGACAAAAATAATTCTGCAGTGACATATCTAACACGTATGAAAGCAGTATCAACTCAACTTCCTCTAGTTTTTGTTGCTGCTGTTGTTCAAATGTTTGGCATAACTGGGCTTTTACACTGTCAAAGATGTCAAAGATACTGTGGACATCCAGTATCTTTTAATATAGTTTAAGTTGGGAACAAAAATAATACCACCAGTGCTAACCATAAATTTAATGTACTTACTCATAACAAAAAACAAAACAAAGAGCACTTGCAAGAGAAATGAAAAATTCGGGCCTATCACTTGAAAAATCAGGTAAGACATACAATCTTATACAGGTTGTGAGAAAAATGTACTTAATTTATTACCTTTTGTTGCCCTTGTTGTTTTATTGTTGTAGTTATTATTGATGTCATGTTAGATAGGACAGAAATAAATGGAGAGAGGAGGGAAAGACAGAGAAGGGGAGAGAAATATAGACAGGTCTGCAGTGTATATCTTTCTCTCCTTTTCTCTATCTCCCCCTCCCCTCTCAACTTCTCTCTGTCTCATCCTATTAAAAGAAAGGAAAAAAAAAAAAGGCCTCCAGGAGCAGTGGATTCATAGTGCCAGCACAGCTCCCAGTTATAACCCTGGAGGCAAAAAAAAAAAAACAGTAAACAAAATCAACCAAGTAATTACAAATGTCAGTAATTTATATCAATTAGGCCATAAAAAGCAGGTTCCACCATGAAACAAACAAACCATGTAGGAAATAAGAAGAAAAATAAAATTTACCAAGAACATGCACAAAATTTTTTGGTCAGAATTTCTAGGTGATATAACTGTATTACTTTTTAAAAAAAAATATTCCCTTTTGTTGCCCTTGTTTTATTGTTGTTGTTATTGATGTCATTGTTGGATAGGACAGTGAGAAATAGAGAGAGGAGGGGGAGAGAAAGACACCTACAGACCTACTTCACCACTTGTGGTGTGACTCCCCTACAGGTGGGGAGCCTGGAGTTCCAACTGGGATCTTGCACTTTGTCCTTGCACTTTGCACCACCTGTGGTTAACTCACTGCCCAACTCCCAATTGTATTACTTTTTATTGTTTTTGAATTATTCCCGTTTATCTACACGGACATGGTTTACTTTAACATAGAAAAGTACTTGGAAAAATTATTTCTCAGCACTCACAGGCAAAAAGTATCAATGAGAGGAAAAGACCAGAATAAAGGTGTGTATGGAAAACATCATATTTAATATAAAAGCCAAATAACATCTTTTCAAATTTCCCATCTTTTTAATATTGTTTCCTATTAGGTTACTGATAAAGATAGATATTTTGGGGTAAAGAATATAGTTTCTTTGTGTCAACTTTCCTTAGTGACAACCAATTTATTGAAAACTACTGTATTCTTTCTGAAATGAAACATTTCATCTTTTTATATTGAGTCTGAAAAACACTGAAAATTTATTCAGTACTTAGCAGTAAGAAAGTACTTAGCCATATGCTAGATACCATCTGACTTAAACAGTTTCTCAGCAGATGCCTCAGATGGAGCTGTGGACCAAGTGTTATGAGGAGATGTACAAGAAAAGAGGAATAGCCTCAGTCTTCCATAAATTTTCTGAGTAATCTAGTAATTTTCCACTTTTCTGGAAGAAATTATGGTAAGATGGAAGCACTGTCATTCAAAGATTTTTTCAGATTAAATACCATTACATGTTTAATCACCTCCAAGTTTGCCCATGTTTTAGATTATTTTACACTTTAGATTCCTAATGAAATAAAACCATTAATGCCAATTTTTTTTTTTAGAAACTTAAATTTAAAAACCGTATCCAAGTTTTTAAAATATGTTCCAGGAAATATAATAAAGGTAAGTTTTTTAAGACTCCCTTCCAAGTTCCAGATTATTTTGTTCAAAACAGAGTCAAAAGTTATGTTATTTCTCTGACAACCCAGTGGTCAAACAAGATTTTGAAATCACACTGCAGCACAGCAGCACAGTGTAAGAGTTAATGGACTTTGAAATATCCTAGAGAGAAGGAAAAGCCATAAAAAAAAAAACCCTCAGTGGGATAGAGAATGGGAAAGCTATTGGGGAGGGGATGGGATATAGAGATTGGGTGGCGGGAATTGTGTGGTGTTGTACCCCCCCATCCTATGATTTTGTTAATGTCTCCTTTCTTAAATAAATAAATAATAATAATAATAATAATAACCCTCAGTTCACACTGGTTGCTTCTTATATAATGATACTTGCATACTGTTACATAAAAGGAACTGCTAAGCTTCTAAAAAAATTTACCAGCAAGCTCTGCGAATATATTTCAACCAGCTTATTTTGTAATGAATAAAAGCAAAAAGACCATGTATGTTACCATGTTTAGCTTACTTTAAGAATTATATGCTGGCAATTTTGAGAATATTTTTGTACTAAATATATTCATAAACTCAGGAAAGATGCTAGAAGATTATATGTGAAAAACTTTAGAGACATGTATAAAAAGCTCACAATCTGTCATTTCTAGAATTACACCATAAATATTTTAATTGAGTTAGTTTAAAAACTAGTGGAATATCACTTGTTTTTATTAACAACTAAACCCAATTACAGATGACCTCCATCACTTCCCTAATGGAGAAAAAGTCCACACCCCTTACTCTAACATTTTAGGCATTCCATGAACTCAGTTTCAGTTTGACAGCATTCTTGAAATTCTTTCCTAGAAATATTCTTCCACTTTAATGACAAGGAGCCTTTTTTCAAGATGTTCCCTCTCCCATGGATATTGAAAATAATTATTAATATTCAGAAGTTTCTGCACTTAACCAAAAAGTTGTTTTCAGTGGCTGGGGAAATGGTTTAAAAAGCACAGTACTGAATCTGTATGCTTGAGGCTCTAGGTTCAATGCTCAGCACCTCATGGACTGGATTGGTTTTTTTTTTTTTCTTTTCTTTTCATCTCCTATGAAACTCTCATATATATAAATAAGATCAATTTAAAAAACTTTTTGTTAAGGTCAAGTTTAAACATGTTCCTTCCATAAAGCTTTCTTTAAATATCACTGTGTAATGTAATCAGTCTTAATAGACTGCCCAATGCAGTCAGACTGATTCACTTACACCAGAGAACACTGGCATTATACACATGTTGTTGCTCTAGTGACCCGCATGTTAAGTCTCTTTAATATCTCCAGTTCTCTAGTTTCTCTCTCTCTCTTTTTTCTGTTTTAAATTCCACCATTTATTAAAACATAAAATTTTAAAAATTTTCCAGTTAGAGAGATAATGACTTGATATTGGAATGCATACCTTATGGAAGAGTGTCCCTTGATTTGATCCCTGGCATTACTTATGCCATAATGGTGCTCTGGTACTGCTCTCCCTTCTCCAAATTCTAGGCAGTAAAATTTTTCCACCCCTCTATTTACAAATTCAAATTTTGAAACATAAAATTAAGTGATCTTAGATTATTTATGCTATAATTTTTTTATAATTACAACAAAACTACTGAATTTTTTTTTGAAATTACAGAAGATTAAAGCACTTTCATTGTACTTCTATAGGTTGGCTGACTAAGACAGACTGGAAAATAAACAATTGTAAACAAATTCTTTTACTTTAAACATAAGGAAGTATATTTTGCCAAGTTCTGAATATTTAAGTGCTTAGTATTTCTGTCATTGGGTCCAGTCATTTAAAAGAAACCTAGCACAGGAGAGGTAGCATAATGGTTAAGCAAAATCACTTCCTGGGACTCCAAAGTCCCAGGTTCAATTCTTGTGGCACCATAAGCCAGAACTGAGCATTGAACTGGTCTGTCTATATTTTATATTAAAACAAAAGAATAATATAACTTTAAAAGAAAAAGGAAAAGAGTGGCCCAGGAGGTGGCACAGTGGATAAAGCCTTGGTCTCTCAGGCATGAGGTTCTGAGTTCAACCCCCGGCAGCACATGTACCAGAGTGATGTCTGGTTCTTTCTCTCCTTCCTATCCCTCTCACTAATAAATAAAATTTTTAAAAGTGTGTTTAAAAAAAAAGAAAAAGAAAACCTTGACTAATGTCAATGCAGCTCTTTACCATTCTAATGACAAAAACTAAACATTATAGGAGATTAAAGCATAAAAATGAGATGACTTGTAGTGAGAAAGAAATGCGTGTGGCTATGTATATAAAATATGTGATCTAACCTATATGAGTAGAAGCACTTTAAATATTGACTTTCACATCTAATTGGAGTTAAAGCAATACCTCAAGAAAAGCAATCTCTCCTCAAAGATGAAACAGCTCATCCAGTAGAGTACACAGGGCCCAGGCTGGAGCTCCACCAGACAACACATAGGAGCACCTGCACAGGGGAAGCTTCAAAAGTTGTGAAGTAGAAGCGCAACACATCTCCTCTCTCCCTCTCAGTCTTTTACCCTATATATATATATATATATTTTTTTTTTTTTTAGGAAAAAAAAAAGCAAGCAAGGAAGGAAGGAAGAAAGGAAGAAGAAAGAAAACAACCTTGGAATATACCTAAAATAGACCTACTAGCTTTTTCCAAAATGAAGACCCCAAATCTTCATCTGTAGTATTCTTGCCTTTAGGTTCATGATTAGTCAACAATTTGTTCTGTTTTATATCTAACTCTTTTTCAGCCACCAGATTCCAGATGCTACCATGATGCCAACTGGACTTCCCTGAGCAGACCATCCCAGCACTGTATCCTGGAGCTCAGCCTCCTCAGAACCCTGCCCCACTAGGCAAAGAGAGATAGAGGCTGGGAGTATGGATTGACCTGCCAATGCCCATGTTCAGTGGGGAAGCAATTACAGAAGCCAGACCTTCCACACTCTGCATCCCATAATGACCCTGGGCCCATACACCCAGGGGGTTAAAGAATAGGAAAACTAACAGGGGAGGGGAGGGGATACGGAGTTCTGGTGGTGGGAATTGTGTGGAGCTGTACCCCTCTTATCCTATGGTCTTGTCAGTGTTTTCATTTTATAAATAAAAATATAAAAAAAGAAAAGAAAAATAGAAATACCTTTGTAGCAGCAATGAACCACGTAGGTGCAAAGACCCTGCTTGCAGTAATTAATAGCTGCTAAAAACTGTGCTCCTGGGGGCAGGGCAGTAGTGCAGCGGGTTAAGCACATGTGGCGCCAAGCGCAAGGACTGGCGTAAGGATCCCGGTTCGAGCCCCTGGCTCCCCACCTGCAAGAGAGTCGCTTCACAGGTGGTGAAGCAGGTCTGCAGGTGTCTATCTTTCTCTCTCCCTCTCTGTCTTCCCCTCCTCTCTCCATTTCTCTCTGTCCTATCCAACAACAAATGACATCATCAACAGCAATAATAACCACAACAAGGGTATGACAACAAGAGCAACAAGAGGGGGAAAAATGGCCTCCAGGAGCAGTGGATTCATGGTGCAGGCACTGAGCCCCAGCAATAACCCTGGAGGCAAAACAACAACAACAAAAAAACTGTGCTACTTAAAACTGAAGCTTTAAAGCTGTAAGATATAATAATATGGAAGATATCTAAGAATACAAATTTATTTATTGTTTAAAATAAGATGCTTAAGTATAATGGTCCACTGAACAAGTACAATAGAGTAAACTATCTGTATAATTTATACTAACTTCAGTAGGGGACATAGAGTTCAAAATATCATGAGTTGAAGAGTGTGTGTGTGTGTGTGTGTGTGTGTGTGTGTGTGTGTGTGTGTGTGTGTAGAGAGAGAGACAGAAAGAACATTATATAATGAGTACTATCTATGTGATAATCAGACATGAAATTTATGAAACTTCCTGTCTTCATAAAGTTTGTATCCTAATAGGTGAAATAGAGAAATTATGCATACATATGTAGTAAATGACCAAGAGAAAAATCAGGCAAAATAGGAAGACAGCGAGTGTTGAAGGGGTTAAAAGTTTGGATTGGATTAAAAAAAAATCTACAGGGAAGAAATGGAAAGTTCAAAGGGTAACAGCATAATTTTAGCAAGAAAATCACAAAAGTGAGGAGGGTGAGTGAACTTGTTGAGACTTTTCATGCAGGATATTTATTCATCCTAGATAGAGGGTCAAATGGAGGAGATGGTATCAGGAATAGTCACAGATCAGGCTACCACACAGATAGGAACCCAGCAGTACTGCTAGCCACACCCCAGCTGAAGGAAGCAAGGACAACCACTTACTTCTTCCTTCCACCCCTTCCTCAATCTCCTGACAGAATCTCCGACTTAGTGAATTATTTCAGATGAACAGGGGAAGGGAGCTGTGGTGGTGCAGATGGGAGTCATCAACAGCTCAGGATGCGTGATGGAGCAGAGAACAGCTGTGGAAGAGCAAGAAAGGCCCAGCAACAGGAGGAAGCCTCAATCAGGCTCTCTTCAATAGTCAGACAGCTCACAGACATAGTCTGCTCCTCTGCGATGTGCATGAGCCAGGTTCAGGGCCCTAGCGCACTGAAGGAAGTCTTGTGTTACACTTGCTTTCATTCTCTGTTTCTGTCTCTATCTTCAAAGAAGACTAGTAAACAAAAAATGCCACTTTGAACAAAGGATCTAAGAGATCCAGTATTGCTGGGTTCCTAGAAAAAGGTCTTTCAGGCAGATATGTGTACAGACCAGGCCAGAAGCAGGAGCAACCAAGGTCTGGGAGGGACACCAAAGCTGCTGAACTGGGGAGAAGCAAGCAGGGAGCAGCAAGAGGTTAAGGCAGAGGTAAAAGAGAACATGGAATGGCTTTGGGGGTCAATGGAAAAGCTAAATTTCACTGTGAGATAACCTGAAAGCCACTGGATGTTCTAAACAAAGGAATCATCTACTTCTGCCTTAGAAGGTTCCCTGGGACAGGGGTTGTCAGGACAAAGGTCAGCCAGGAAGCTGTTCTAACCTGTCCTGCAGGAGACAGTGGTTTAGGCAGAGATGAGAACAATGAAGGGGATGACAAGTATGTTTACTTAGAGCCTAGAATTTTTCAAAGTTTTACAAGGGTTGATCATAAGTGCTCTTAAAAAATGTTAACACGCTATAATTCCCTAAACTCATTTTCAAGAATCCTAAGGTAATCCAAGTGATGTGGGAAGCAAATATAAATGCACAACATTGTGACAGCAAGAACATGGCCATAACTAAGGATGAACTTGTGTTTTTATGGAAGAAACAGGCTGACTACTAGGCCTGTAAATCTTCCAAATGCTTTATTAGCTCAGGTGAATTATTTTTGTTTTGTAAATTGGCTTTTGGTAAAAGATAAAGTAGTGAGAATTTCAAAACTGCATTCTTTGAAGTTTGAGTGATGTGTTCTTGATGCCAGATACATAAATTTTCACATTCATCCAGAAAAATTAGGCTTAAAGTCCACTCATGAAAATTGAAGTAGCATTTAAATAGAAGGTATTTCAAACTAAAGCCACAATGCCTGGTCAAAAGTATTGAATGCATAATGGGAGAAATGTCAAGAAGTAAAAATGGCAGTAAATAAATTAAGTGGTCTGGGAGGTGATGCAGTGGATAAAGCATTGGATTCTCAACCATGAGGTCCCGAGTTCAATCCCCAGCAGCACATGTACCCGAGTGACGTCTGGTTCTTTCCTCCCATCTCTCTCATGAATAAATAAATAAATTCCTTTTAAAAAGAAATACATTTTTAAAAAAGAAGTAAAACTGAACAAAGAAGTGATCAGGTTGCGAAAGGTCTAAGATGACAAAGTTTTTGTTTTATTCTATAGCTCCAAGGAAACTTAAAAAGATTTTTTAACAGAAAAAAAAAAAAAAGCTTACAGTTAAAAAAAAAAAAGTGACTTTCTAAAATTAATCTGGCAGCAATACTGCAGTATTTCACAGAATCTAATTTGGAAGAGTTCCTAAAACTCTTCAAATTCAACTTTCTTTAAGGATGGAAAGGCTTCAGAAGGCAGGCGACAAAAGGGTAGGCTAATGAATTGAAAGTGACACAAAGGGAAATTAGTGGAAGTTGGGAAAAAAATGCATCTCAGTCTTGAAGTTCATATACTTTTCTTCTAAAATTACAACTAACAATTTGAAATACATTTGTACTTTGTCCATGATCATTTTCAGTTTTTGTCTTGAGAAGTCATTGGCAAACTATGTAGACATTTTGGAGCAGGACATCTATCTGTCAGCTTTCTTTAGTTAAACACATAACACAAGTTTATTCTGCACAAGTCCTTGACAGAAAGAATAGATTCAGTTACCTTGGATTCTTTAATTCCATTCATGAAGTCATTTTAATTCAATGTACTTATTATTTGTATAAAATGTAGTTTTATTCATTATACCAATCATTCAGAAAAAAGTTCTCAGAGGCCATGCCCTGTGAGCACACAGTACAATGCACAAGGACCTGGGTTCAAGCCCTTGATCACCACCTGAGGGGTTGGGGGAAGGAGCTTCACAAGTAATCAGTGAAGGACTGTTGCAGGCAGGTCTTTCTCTGTCTCTCTCTGTCTCTATCTCTCTTTCTCTCATCACCCCCTCCCTATTGATTCTTTTAAAAATTATCTTTATTGGATAGAGACAACCAGAAGTCTAGAGGGGAGGGAGTGATAGGGAGGGAAAGAGACAGAGAGACACCTGCAGCCCTGCTTCACCACTCGCAAAGCTTTTCCCCTGCAGGTGGAGACCGAGGGGTCAAACTTGATTTTTATTTCTATGCAATAAATAAAATATTTAGAAAGAGAGAGGAACAGTTTTTCACTGTATGTAACTCCACAGAATTTTATTGTTTATGTATGAAATAGGATTGTCAGATCATAGTCAGGCATCAGTTCCCAGATAGCATTGCCTCTCGTGATTTTGAATAGTATGCATTTCTCTAGTAGCAAAATTATGTATAGTATCATTCTGGGGGATATGTAACAGATAAGGAGATTTAACTCAAAGTTTAAAGACAACTTAATTGGTTTAAAGTTTTGATGGGATTTCTTTTCAGTTGGTTCAGGTTAAAGGATTTAATCTTTATTCATCATATTCATCATCACTCTGGTTGTCTCTTTTGAGGTGTTGATTGTTACATCTTTACACTTTTGATATTTCTTGGAGGTTTTAAAAACTTACAGAACGCAAGCTCAGACCTACAGGGATGCAAAGGTTGCACATGCTCCTGCACTGACTATGGGCCCCAGATCAGATTGATGGGTTTTACAGTTAATGGTATTTATATACTTTTCTCATATTTGAGAACTACTCTCTGCCCTGATCCAGCTTTCTAGTCCTATTCCCAACTCTGACACCATCTTCTCAGACAATACCTTTAAGCCTACCTGCATGTTAGCTGTCGGGCTTAGGCCAAAATTAGTAAAGTCATGGGCCCCTTGGAATATACTAAAATAGACCTCCTGGCTTTTTCCAAAACGGAGACCCCAAATCTCATCTGCTATATTCTTACCTTTTGGTTCCTGATTATTAAACAACTTTTTCACCTTTATGTCTTAATGCTTTCTAGCCACCAAATTGCAGATGCTACCATCATGATGCCAACCTGACTTCCCTAGGCAGATGACCTCAGCAATGTGTCCTGGAGCCCCACCTCCCCAGAGCCCTGCCCCACTAGGGAAAGATAGAAACAGGCTGGGAGTATGGATCAATTTGACAATGTCCAGATCCAGTGAAGAAGCAATTATAGAAGCCAGAGTTTCCACCTTCTGCACCCCATAATGATCCTGGGTCCATACTCACAAAGGGATAAAAAAACAGGGAAGCTTCCAATGGAGGGGATGGGATACGGAACTCTGGTGGTGGGAATTGTGTGGAATTGTACCCTTCTTATCCTATGGTCTTGTCAATCACTATTAATAAATTAAAAAAATTCACTGGTGGACATAGCTGCAAAACTCTGAACATGTGAAAAAAAAAGAAAGAAAGAAAGACTGGGGGCTGGGTGGTGGGTGGTGGCACATCTGTTACAATGCATAAGGACTCAGGCTCAAGCCTCTGGTTCCCACCTGCAGGGGAATTCTCTTTCTCTCCCTTCTATCCCTCCCTTTCACTCTCAATTTCTGCCTCTATTGAAAATAATTAATTAATTATTTAATTAATGTTTTTTAAACTGACAGACACACTCTACATGTGTAAACTTTAAATTATGAGTTATATTGAACGAAGCTGTTATTTGGAAAGCTCTTTGTGGATAAGTAAGGCTAAGTAATATAATATTGCATCTTGCAAATTAATAATCAAAATGACCTAATTGTCCATCTCAAAGTGATGATTGCTGATGTTTGTTGAAATAAAGAGAGGTATACCCACAGTACACTTGAATAAAAAACACATCAATTTTATTCTCATCTTAACATTCACATTCCCTGGGTACAAATAAACTGAACTTAAATGTTCACTAGTTCACACTCTAAATTCATGTTAATTGTAAACTCAAAGAAAGATAAACTAATTAACTTTTTCTAAAAATATCACAACTGGGGCTGGGTGTTGCATACCTGATTGAGCATACATGTTAGAATGCTCAAGGACCCGGGTTTGAGCCCCTGGTCCCCACCTGCAGGGGGAAAGCTTTGTGAGTGGTGAAGCAGGGCTGCAGGTGTCTCTCGGTCTCTTTCCCTCTCTACCATCCCTTCCTCCTCAATTTCTGACTGTATTCAATAAGTAAATAAAGATAATAGAAAATGTAAAGGAAAAAATAAAATAAAAAATATCCAAACTCAAGTCTAAAATAACTGTAAGAAGTCTAAAGTCTGAATTATTTTTCCAATATTTCAATCTAATATTGGATTTGGTATTTTTGTACCATATTATATTTTTATTTTTAGAACATATACACAAGGAGCATTTTTCATAATTCATAACTAATGGAAAAGTGAAGCTGTGAAAAGATACTATCAAAAAGTAGGTAATAATTAAAAAGATAAGTTCAGGGAATCGGGCGGTAGCGCAGCGGGTTAAGTGCACGCAGCGTGAAGTGCAAGGACCAGCGCAAGAGTCCCAGTTTGAGCCCCTGGCTCCCCACCTGCAGGGGCATTGCTTCACAAGTGGTTAAGCAGGTATGCAGGTGTCTTTCACTCCCCCTGTCTTCTCCTCCTCTCTCCATTTCTCCCTGTCCTATCCAACAACAACAACAACAATAACTTCAACAATAAAACAAGGGCAACAAAAGGGAATAAATAAATAAATATTTTTAAAAGACAAGTTCATTATAATCATAAAAGCCCATATCTGGAAATAAACATTCTTTCATTTTACAGACGTGGCAGCCAAGGCCATTAAAAGCTAAACATACTGTACAAGTTATATTTAATTTTAAGGAGAGTGATAAGAGCAAGAATTCAAACACAAGATAATCTGACTCCCAAGTCTTCTGGGATTCATAAGCAGAATTCTTATCATACAGTCAAGACAAATTTATAGCCTCCAAATGTTAAATTTAATTATTTATTTACTTTTCTTAAAAATTATTTATCTGTTAAAAAATTTCTGTGAATAGAAAATTTAAAATAGCTCTTTTGAAAATTTTAAACAGAATTCTGAATTAAAACTTAAGAAGTACTGTTGTCTTGTTTGTTTGTTTACCTTTAGTCATGTCACATTCCTTAATCATTTTGAGAAAGTTGAAAATTTCTCTATCTAGTTTCTGTTGGCATATCTGTGCTTTCTGGAAAAAAAAAAGAAGATAACAAAATTAAAACAAAAATTTTACATTACATATGTTTTAATGTTCCTATCAAAACATACTTCCCAAGAGTTATGGTACTAGCAGAGAAAAGACAGTGGACATTTCCTTAGAAATTGAGTATAACATTCAACTAAAGAATTAAAATAAATCTTTTGGTTTCCCAAAAATAGTTGACATCTTTGATGAAAATACCATACAACTGTCTTAATTACTTCAAATAAGTGATATCATATATAGTTGGGTTAGATTTCCCTTATTTGTTAGCATCTTAGGTTGGCTTGATTAAATTCATCCAAAATTATAAAAATTATTCTTTAAGAATGTATTTTGTAATGGTTTATATTTTTAAAAATCCAAATGTTTTTTTTTAAATAATTTATTTCTTTATTGGGGAATTAATGTTTTACATTCAACAGTAAATACAATAGTTTGTACATGCATAACATTCCCCAGATTCCTATTTAACAATACAACCCCCACTATGTCATTCATCATCTTTCATGGACCTGTATTCTCCCCACCCACCCACCCACCCCAGAGTCTTTTACTTTGGTGTAATACTCCAATTTCATTTCAGGTTCGACTTGTGTTTTCTTTTCTAATCTTGTTTTTCAACTTCGGGCTGAGAGTGAGATCATCCCATATTCATCCTTCTATTTCTGACTTATTTCACTCAACATGATTTTTTCAAGGTCCATCCAAGATTGGCTGAAAACGGTGAAGTCACCATTTTTTACAGCTAAGTAGTATTCCATTGTGTATATATACCACAACTTGCTCAGCCACTCATCTGTTGTTGGACACCTGGGTTGCTTCCAGGTTTTGGCTATTAAAAATTGTGCTGCCAAGAACATATGTGTACACAGATCTTTTTGGATGGATGTGTTGAGTTCCTTAGGATATATCCCCAGGAGAGGAATTGCAGGATCATAGGGTAGGTCCATTTCTAGCCTTCTGAGAGTTCTCCAGACTGTTCTCCACAGAGGTTGGACCAATTTACATTCCCACCAGCAGTGCAGGAGGGTTCCTTTGACCCCACAACCTCTCCAGCATTTGCTGCTGTTACCTTTTCTGATGTATGACATTCTCACAGGAGTGAAGTGATATCTCATTATTGTCTTGATTTGCATTTCTCTGACAATCAGAGACTTGGAGCATTTTTTCATGTGTTTCTCAGCCTTTTGGATCTCTTCTGTGGTGAATATTCTGTCCAAGTCCTCCCCCCATTTTTGGATGGGGTTATTTGTTGTCTTGTTGTTGAGTCTGGCAAGCTCTTTATATATGTTGGTTATTAAACTCTTATCTGATGTATGGCATGTAAAGATCTTCTCCCATTCTGTGAGGGGTCTCTTGGTTTGGGTAGTGGTTTCTTTTGCTGTGAAGAAGATTTTTAATTTGATGTAGTCCCATAGGTTTATACTTGCCTTAGTCTTCCTTGTAATTGGATTCGTTTCATTGTAAATGTCTTTAAAATTTATGCGGAAAAAAGTTCTGCCAATATTTTCCTCTAAGTATCTGATAGTTTCTGGTCTAACATCCAAGTCCTTGATCCACTTGGAATTTACTTTTGTATTTGGTGAAATACAGTGATTCAGTTTCATTCTTCTGCATGTTTCAACCCATTGTTTCCAACACCATTTGTTGAAGAGACTCTGCTTTCCCCATGTAATAGTCTGGGCCCCTTTGTCAAAGATTAGATGTCCATAGGTATGGGGCCTCGTTTCTGGGCTCTCAATTCTATTCCACTGGTCAGTGTGTCTGTTCATGTTCCAGTACCAAGCAGTTTTGATGACAATGGCCCTATAATACAGTTTGAGATCTGGCAGTGTGATGCCTCCGGTTCTGTTCTTTTTTCTCAAGATTGTTTTGGCAATTCTAGGTCTTTTCTGGTTCCAGATAAACATTTGTAGCATTTGTTCTATTCTCCTAAAAAATGTGCTTGGGATCTTGATGGGGATAGCATTAAATTTGTAGATGGCTCTGGGTAATATATTCATTTTGATGATGTTAATTCTACCAACCCATGAACATGGAATATCTTTCCACTTCTTTGTGTCTTTTTCAGTTTCTTTGAGTAATGACTCATAATTTTCAGTAAATGGTTTTAACATTTGGAAATCACAAGCTGACTTCCTTTCAGCAATGTAAGTGTATATAGCCCCCACAAAACCAAACATGCTATCAGTAAAGCACAGCTTATAAAAAATAAGATAAAATCAATTATAAAAGTCACTCTTCCATGTAACTTGAAATTTCTAGTGGTCTGGGAGGTGGAACAGTGGATAAGGCCTTGCACCCTCAGCCCTGGGGTCCTGAGTTCAATCCCGGGCAGCACATGTACCAGAATGATGTCTGGTTCTTTCTCTCTCTATCCCCCTATCTTTGTCATAAACAAATTTTTAAAAATTAAAAAAAAAAAGAAATTTCTACATATTTATTACAGATCTTTTAAAGCAAAAACAGTTTCTGGATATGTTACCTCCTATTTTAATGCCAGTTAGATCTAAAGTAAAAAAAAATCATTAAAGTCTGTTCGTTATACTAAAAATGCAATTTTTAAACCAAAGCACTGCTCAGTTCTGATTAAGGTGGTATCAAGGATCATACCTGGCAACTTGGAGCCTGAGGCATGAACATTGTTTTTGCATAACCACTATGCAATCTCCCCAGTCTCAAGGTGCAATCTTAAGTCAACTTTACTTACATTTTTAGAGACACAGGAAGGCTAAGAAGAGAATTATTATAAAGCTGATTGCCTATTGTACCAATAAAAATAATTACTCTGAAAACTTTGGCCTTACTCATGTTTTAAAGAGTATGTTTTAAAGAGCTAAACACATGTAGGTATGTGTTTAGCTGTGTGAACCTTCCCTTCTTTGCAGTTCTAACCTCATCACTTAACAATTTCAATACCTCCAAATCACAAGTATTGTAACTCAGTGCACCAGGGTGACACAGATAAGTACCCTTTTCTCCTTATAAAATTCTTAGTTTTACGAAGCTCAGTGGAACCAGCGCAGAATTATTCATGGTATCACACAAATGTCAGTGTTCTCTTTAGGAGTTGTATTACTCCGTTTTCAGAACTCTTTACAATATGAAACTACATTCACAATTATTAGCTCTGGAGGAAAATACCTACGCTGTGTAATTTAAAACCCCACAGAATAGTGAAATGGTCTGTTAGATAATTTCTTCAGATACAGCCTGTGAATACAGATCGCAGACAGGGAAGAGTCAATCTAGAGGCTCTGAAAACACTAACTCCAATTGAATGTATCACTCACAATTTATTATTAGGAAGCCATTATTTTCACTCTATACATCTGTAATGCTCTTGCCTGTGTGTGAGTGCACACTGCTGCTTTCTCCCTTTCTATGGTGAAAGTTCCTATGTAAAGCACTGGTGAGGCCAGGTGGTGGCGCGTCTGGTTAAGTACACAGATTACAGTGCACAAGGCCCCAGGTCCAAGCCCCTGTTCCCCACTTGCACTGAGGAGAAGCTTCATGAGAAGTAAATCAGGGCTGCAGGTGTCTCTCTGTTTCTCTCTCCACCATTCCTCTCAATTTCTGTCTCTATCCAATAATAAATATTAAAATAAAAAAGCATTGGCTTCATTTGAAGGTTGTCAATTTACAATAAACATGATAGTCTGTGTAAGAAAAGACAAGAAACCATCTCTGCTGATTCATCTTCAAATATCCCTGAATCATATTCATCTTCCCTTAGCATTCCGGACAGTTACTATAAAGTTCCCTTGACCAATGATTTAATTGTTTGAAAAATAACATAACTGGTGCCAGGTGGTGGCACACCTGGTTGACTGCACATGTTACAAAGCACAAGGTTCCAGGTTCAAGCCCCCAGTCTCCTCCTGCAGGGCAAAGCTTAACAAACGATGATGAATCAGGGCTGCAAGTGTCTCTCTGTCTCTCTCCCTCTCTATCACCCCTTCCTCTTAATTTATGGTTATTTCTATCAAATAAATAAAAGATAACAAAAAATTTATAAGAGAAATAAGATAACATAACTGACCAGCTGGAGGAGATTCAATTTACACATTTTATCATTAGGTATTACATGTGTCTTTTAATTTAGTGTTCCTTAACTGATACTAAAAAAAAAAAAAAAAAGAGGTTATTAGTATAAAATATAACACTCTCTCTCCAATTTGCTGTAATTTCCTCCACAGCAGCTATGGGTTATACTATGAAGAGTTTAAAAGCTACCTACCAGGGTTAATGCCTTCCAGAGAGCCTAGCATGTTGTCTCATCTGTGAACTTTATGCTGTTTACCTTAGTCTGGTACACATTTTTTTCTTCACTGCTTTTGCAGAGACCCCCCACACACACACACACTGGTGGGGACCGGGATCAAATAGGGATCCTTGTGCTTCCTACTATGTGTGCTTAACCTGGTGAGTCACTGCCCAGCCCCCTCCCCGCCCCCTTTGTAGGTTTTAGTATTTATTTACTTCCCACAAACAGAATTCCCCTCCAAGCTGTGCTCTAGTAGCTGAATTATGACAGTATTTCAGTTCCAGCTCACAAGAACAGAATCACATCTACAAATAAGATCCCAGAGCGTCAGTCACTAATGCAGAGTTGAGCCCCATTCACAACACAGAGTTTGTGCCCAACTAGATTTCAGTTGTTGGTTCTGTTTGCTTTATAGTGATGATGAACTATTCTATGTCCCTAGGAGAGCTCAAGAAAGTATGTCAAGGGACTGGACACCTGGGGAGAAGTAAATAAGGTAGGAAGAAGGTAGTTAAGGGGCCAGGTGTTGGTGCATCTGGTTGAGTGCACATGTTACAGTGCACAAGGACCCAGGTTCGAGCTCCTAGTCCCTACATGCAGGGGGAATGCTTTGTAAGTTGTGAAGCAGTGTTGCAGGTGTCTCTCTGTCTCTCACTCTCTACCGCCCCCTTCCCTCTCAATTTTCGGCTGTTTCTATCCAGTGAATAAAATAGATAATTAGGAAAAAAAAATTTTAAAGGAAGAAGGTAGTTAATTCCAGATAATTCACAGCTGGCTAGTCAAAAACAGAAGCAGAGAGCTATTGACTCGACAGTAAGAAGGAACAGTCTATTACTACACATACATAGTGAATGAAAGATAGGCATGAATGCATGTGGGTCTGCCTATTTACATGAAATTCCAAGTTGTATGTCCTGTAATAACAGAAAGAAGATGAGTTGGATGAGGGAAAAAGTCACTGTTCAGGAGGAGGCATGAGGAGACTTTTCTGAGTTGATGAGAAATGTTCTAAATCGTGGTAACAGCTGAGGATACAGGGTAGACAGATTTGTCAAAACATACCAACTTCATAACATGCCAGATACAAGCATGATATAATTACACATGAATGTAAAAAGGACTTTATTATATAAAAGTAATCCCTCCCTAAACATTTAAAATAATAGTGTGTAGAACCCTGATAATGTTTCTTGTTATGAATAACAGGTGGTTTTGAGAGTACTGTTGACTCAGTACTTTACTCCAAGTATTCATAACTCTCATCAAATGTCCACAAAGAAAAGGCCATGTTTTCTTTTGATTTAAATAAATCCATGGCATATTCATTCTTTTTGGTATCTGGTGACTATTCATTCTTTTTGGTATCTCTGTGATCTTCTTAATGTTTGATTCTGCAATAGATATTTATACAAAGTAAAAAAAGAATGGAAGAAAAAGGAGAGAAAGAAGGAAAGAAAAGAAGAAGGCAACAGCAGAACGAGGGAGGGAGGAACGGAAGAAAGAAAAAGAAGATAGGAGACTGACTGTCCTTCATATACCTGGCTAAAAGTCCTGGAATTCTTGTTTGTCCCATTATCAGCTCAGAGACAACAACTGCTAGAAATTCTTCATCTCCCCAGAAAGGAAGGAGGCTTACACAAATGTGTGTATACACCCCCATCTTTTTTTTCTCCTGTCTTATGTATACCAATAAATGATCAGTGAATGCTGATTAAAGATATCAATATCTGCTTTATTCTTCTATGTGTTCATCAATTTTTATCATAGCACTGTTGCTGTCTATTCACCTTTAATTAAGAATCTAATCACTTTAATTAGGAGTTATTACTCTAAAAGTAGGAAGTTTGATACTGCTTTCTCATTTGGCTTAAATTTAGTATTGCGGCTGAGAGGTAACTCAGTGGGTAAAGCACATGGCTTAAGTATGTGGGCCATGAGCCTGATTTCCAGCATCAAACATGCTATAGCTGTGCTTGCTGTTCTCCCTCTCTCTCAGAAAATACTTTTCAAAATGTAGCATTAGTTCTTAGGACAAAGATGTAGTGCAGATTCCACTGAATCAAAACAGTTTAAACAAATAAAGCTTCCATATTTCTCTCATTAGCCAAATCTGAGTGACTAATCCCAGATTATTCAGATAAAATTCTACACTGAGGAAAATATTGATAGCTGTGTCTTTAGGATAGTAATCACTATTAAACACTTGACTACTGACACTACAGAAAATACCAAAGGGGGAGGGTGGCGGTGCACTTAGGACAGTAAATATATAACATGCTCAAGGACTGAGTTTCAAGCCTCCAGTCCCCATCAGCAAGGGGAACGTTTCACAAGCAGTGAAGCAGTGCTGCAGGCCTCTCTCTCTTTCGCTTTCTATCTCCTCCTTCCCTCTTGATTTTCTGTCTCTATAATACATAGTGTATATGTAGTCATTGAAGAATTAAGAATATTATGGGAAAAAATAGATAGAAGGCATCTGCTGCAATTTGTCTATGGATTAAACTATTGGCTTCACTTCAAATGAGAGCTTCTCCAATCATCACTTACACTTTAACTTTCCTCTGACAAAGTTACAGGGCATCAGTAGTTTTAAGTGAAAATACTGACCAAGAAAGGTATCACTGTGAGCAGCCCAAGGTGTCCTGAGTTCTAACCCTGGCATTGTATATGCCAAAGTGATGTTCTGGTTCTCTCTAGCCTAGTAAATAAATAATAGACCCTTATATAAATAAGTTTATATTTTTTTCTTTTCTTTTTGGTGTATTGCACCAAAGTAAAAGACTCTGGGGTGGGGGGTGGGGGTTCAGGTCCTGGAACATAATAGCAGAGCAGGACCTAGAGGGGGTTTTATTATTATGTGGGAAACTGGGAAATATTATGCATGTAAAAAATATTGCATTTTACTGTCAACTGTAAAACATTAAGCCTCCAATAAAGAAATTTTTAAAAAAGAGTGGTCCAGGAGGTGGCGAAGTGGATAAAGCATTGGACTCTCAAACATGAGGTCCCAGGTTCAAACCCCAGCAGCACATATACCAGAATGATGCCTGGTTCTTTCTCTCTCTCCACCTATCTTTCTCATTAATAAATAAGTAAATAAAATCTTTAAAAAAATAATAAAAAGAAAAAAAATTTTAAAGGAAGATATCATTATGGTTCTATAGACTATGCATATTCCCCCTGCTACTAGTAGTTTCAAATAGAATACCAATTTGATCACAAAGCATTGTAATGTTTTAATACAATATAAAAAGATAACTATAGGGCTGGATGGTGGCTCACCTGATAGAACATATAATATACATCACCATACAGGAAGACCAGGGTTCGAGGCTAGTACCCACCTCTCTCTCTGTCTGTTTCTTACCCTCCAGATGAAAAACTAACTGCCAGGAGTAGTGAAGTAGTACAGGTATCTGGTGTCATCAGTAACTAACCCTCGTTGGGGGCGGGGGAGAGTATATGTAGATACATGCCCATATTTTAGAACTTAGCAGTAATATCTTATAGAACATAATGAAGACATGAATAGTAGCTGATTATTTCTATACAGAGAGCAATATCTGAATTTCAAAACTTTATTCTTTTAGGCAGAAAAAGTTCTTGGTAAAACCTGAGTTTTAACTCTAAGGCAGAGTTAGCTATAAATGTCAGGTTAGATGTCATTTTACCTCTAAGGATCCCTTCAAGTCAATAGTAGAAACTGCATCTTCCTCTTCATCGTCTGTCATTTGGTCCTGGGAACAGTAGTGGGTGCTATAAGCAGAATGTTCTTCTATTGCTTCCAGCCAGTTCTGGGATAAGTGATAAATGAATAACAGTGAACACGGTTTCGTTCTTTTTTTCTTTCAAAAGAGATAAGACAAACTGCAAGGCAAAAATCTCTATAAATAAATATTATGGCCTAAAAGGGAGGGGGACCAACAATATAGTTATGATACAGATGCTTTTTCCATGACATGACTAGATAAAGAATTTTCCTAGGGGACCAGGCAGTGCTGCACCCAACTAAGCATGCATAGTATGAAGTGCAAAGACAGGCTCAAAGATCCAAGTTCGAGCCTCCAGTTCCTTACCTACAGTGTGGATACTTCACAAGATGAGAAGCAGGTCTGCAGGTGTCCATCTTTCTCTCTCCTCCTCCATCTCCCCCACCTCTCTCAATTTCTTTCTGTCCTATCAAAATAAAATGGAATAAATCGCCCCCAGGAACAGGGGATTTGTAGTGCCTGCACTGAGCCCAAGCAATAACCCTGGAGGCAAAAAAAAAAAAAATCCTAGTACTTTAAAAAATCTTCTATAGCTCACTCTGCACCACCACATGAGAGCATCATACACAGCATCTAAGGAATCTGTGAATTGTGCAGCACTGCTGTGGGGTCTTTCCTCTCCTCTTTTCCCCTCTGTCTCCATTTTTTCAAAGTTCTGTGGAATTGTGTACACCAAAAAAAAAAAAAAAATCTATAAGCTCATGAATAATACCATTACAACACATGTGAAATGTCACCACTTTCACTTAAAGGAACATTTTAATACTGTTAAACAAGTTACTGTGTACTAAGAACATAGAAACATAATTTTTTAATTGTAATTCTTTTTTCCATTATTTATTTATTCCTTTTTGTTGCCCTTGTTGTTTTATTGTTGTAGTTATTACTGTTGTCATTGTTGTTGGATAGGACAGAGAGAAATGGAGGGAGGAGGGGAAGACAGAGAGGAGGAGAGAAAGATAGACACCTACAGACCTACTTCACTGCCTGTGAAGCAATGCCCCTGCAGGTGGGGAGCCAGGGGCTAGAACCGGAATCCTTCTGTGGGTCCTTGCACTTTGCGCCACGTGTGCTTAACACACTGTGCTACCGCTGCCCGACTCCCAGAAACATAATTTTACCCACAAATTATAAGCACAAGAAACTCAAGGTCATTCTAAGAGAATGAAAATTTCTCAGATCAAATTCTTGACATTTTATTGTTTAATCAGGATTTCACAAAAAGAATATTTACCCTAAAAATACTTGTATTACTTTGTCTGCACTTCATTTTTGTTTGTTTGTTTTGTCACTGAGACATCATTGGTCCAGGCCAACTTTTTCAGATAAGAGACAGAGACACAGAGAGACAGATTGGGAAGGGAAGACTTGGGCCAGGTGGTGGTGCACCTGGTTGAGCGCACATGATACAATGTGCAAGGACCTGGGTTTGAGACCCCAGCTCTCCACCTGCAGGGGGAAAGCTTCATGAGTGGTGAAGCAGGGCTGCAGGTGTCTCTCTTTCTCTCTCCCTGCTCCTCCTCCCCTCTCAATTTCTGATTGTATCCAATAAATAAATATAGTAAACTAAGAAAGAAAGAAAGAAAGAAAGAAAGAAAGAAAGAAAGAAAGAAAGAAAGAAAGAAAGAAAGGCATCACAGCACCAAAGCTTTCCCCTGTACACTGGAGGCCAGGCTGGAAGTTAGGGTTTGTTCATGACAAAAGGGGTGCCCGCCCAGGTGAGCTTTTTGGAGCCTCAGGCCTGAGAGTCCCTTTGCGTAACCATTAAGCTATCTACCCCCACCACCAGGTGAGCTTTTTATTGGGGAGATGGATGGTTTACAGCAGATACAGGTGCTGATGCATGTATAGAATTTCTCTGTTTTCAACAAAACACTCTCACCCCCAGCCTAGGACCTTTTCCAGCAGGTGAGTTAGTCAATCCTTCTTTTTCTTTTTCTGGGTTAAATCTTTTATCTTCATTTCTTGCACTTTTTCCTCTCATTTTTTACATTACTTAGGGCCAAACCTTAGAAATTTATGAAATGTTGAAACATTAGTGACATAGATTATGTAGAATTCCCACAGAAGACAGGTTCTTTTAATTATCTTACATGACTTAAATTTAAAAAAAATGGCAGGCCACTCAATGGGCAGTGTGAGACTTGCATGCTTGAGGCTCCCCGTTTGATCACTGGTGTCACATGGACTACAGTCATGCTTTAACTTCTCTATGTTTTTCTCTCATAGAAAGCCATGACTCTACTTTCACATGTGTGTGTGTCTATGAATACTATCTTGATCTAAAGAATATGGATTTTCGGGGAGTCAAGCGGTAGCACAGCGGGTTAAGTGCACGTGGCACAAAGCTCCAGGACCAGCATAAGGATACAAGTTGGAGCCCCTGACTCCCCACCTGCAGGGGAGTCACTTCACAGGCGGTGAAGCAGGTCTGCAGGTGTCTGTGTTTCTCTCCCCCTCTGTCTTTCCTCCTCTCTCCATTTCTCTCCTTCCTGTCCAACAATGATGACATCAATAACAACAACAATAACTACAACAATGAAAAACAAGAAGGGCAACAAAAGGGAAAAATAAATAAATATAAAAAAGAAAATCTTAAAAAAAAAAAAAGAAAAAGAAAATGGATTTTCTACAAGTGCACCATAATGCGAAATGCGAATCCCAGTTGTCTTGACTGGATTTTTTATTCAATTTACTATAAAGGAAAAGTGATTCTAAAATGTAAAAAATGAGAACACCTAGCTCGACTGAATAGTGTGCTCCATTGCTCTGTGCCCAGCCCCCATGAGCCTGGCCCCCATGGCAATGAAGGCAGCTTCAGTGCTCTAGTCAAGTTCATTCTCACTCTTTTTTTAGTATTTTATTTTTTATATTTTTATTTATTTATTATTAGATAGAGACATACAGAAATTGAGAGGGGAGGGAGAAATAGAAAGGGAGAGAGAAACCTGCAACCCTGCTTCATCTCTTGTGAAGCTTTCCCCCATTGGTGGAGACCAGGGGCTATAACCTGGGTCCTTGTGCACTGCAATGCTTAAGCAGGTGAGCCTCCACTGGGCCCCATCTCTTTCTATTTCTGCCCTCTCTCATCTAAATATATATACATGTATCATAAAAATAAATAAAACCATCTGGATTGGAGTCCAGATCCTGTCACGTGCAAGCCATGTGATCTTGAGAGAGACAGACACCTGCAGACCTGCTTCGCCGCTTGTGAAGTGACACTCCTGCAGGTGGGGAACCAGGGAATTGAACCGGAATCCTTATGCTGGTCCTTGCATTTGGTGCCACCTGCACTTAACCCGCTGCGCTACGCCCAGCCCCAGATTTTATGGATGTTTAAGTTTTAAGAAAGATAAATGAGGGGCTAGGCTGGGGTGTTCCGGGTAGAGTACACGTGTAACAATGTACAAGGACCCAAGTCAAGCCCCCAACTATAAGGGGAAAAGCTTCACAAGTGGTTAAGCAGGTCTCTCTCTCTCCCTCCTCCTCATCTGTATCTCTTTCTCCCCTCTCATTTTGTCTTTCCAATAAATACATTTTTTTTTCTTTTTACAAAAAGATCAAACAATGTATAAAATTACCTGTCTTGACTGTTGAAGGCTGTTCTTAGGAACCCGGAAGCCGTGAATAGTGTCATCAAAGCATTTAATAAAGAAGAGGGAGCTATCAGTAGATTTTACCTTATAAAGAAATATAAAGAAATCTGTAAGACACCACCATTCATGGACATCAAACAGAGTTCTAAAACAACCTGGATGCAAAATTAAAAGTATTAGTATGATTTATTTAATCATACCCAATTGAACATTATATTTTGACTGTTCAGAAATACAGAGAAAAACTGATACTACAGGCATATCAAATATAGTAAAGCTTTTTATATCAAATCAGGCTTTCATTCTTAATTACACAAAGTAAATACTAACAGACATACATATATATATATGTATATATATATATAAAACCTTTCTATATACAGGCTATTAAATTCTTTCAGTACTACATTTTGAATTTCTTATTTCTGCCAGTCTTAGTGAACACAGAAAGAAAATACCTGAAGAGAATGTACAGGGATGGTGGGTAGATAAAATTGATAGAGGAGGAGAAAAGGATGACAGGACCTGAAAAAATACCTGACAGAAAAGCAACCTGGTGGAGGGTATGTTGTGCTGATAGCTACCTTGGGGAGATAGAAAATCATACACCTGTGACATCCACAGTCTTGGAAATAAACATTTCCACATAAAGTGAACTATTTAAAAACAACAATGTGGTCTGGGAGGTGGCGCAGTGATAAAGCTTTGAACTCTCAAGCATGAGGTCCTGAGTTTGATCCCTGGCAGCACATGTGCCAGAGTGATGTCTGGATTTTCCTCTCTCCTCTTATCTTTCTCATAGATAAATAGAATCTTAAAAAATAAAATAAAAAATAATTCAAAACTTTTCTACCACTCCCACCCCTGGAAGAAAAAAAGTTCTAAGCTTATGAAACCAAATAAATTTTGAAAAGTGAGGGAATTTCTTTTTTCTTTTCTTTTCTTTTCTTTCTTTTTTTTTTTTAAGCAGGACACTTTTCAGCTCTGGACTACGGTGATTTGGGGGATTGAACCTAGGACTTCAGGACTTCAGATCCTCAGGTATAAGAATCTCTTTGCATAACCATTATGCTATCTACCCCTGACTATAAAGGAATTTAAGAATAGAAAAAGATTGAACTTCTACTTCAAGAAAAGGCAAGGAAAAAGTCTCAGGAGAACTCAAACTTTTAAACATCATAAGCTTTAAGTCAGAAACAGAAGGATGAATATGGGATGATCTCATGCGTAGACAAAAGTTGAAAAACAGGGTCAGCTTGGGTCCATACTCCCAAAGGGATAAAGACTAGGAAAGCTGTCAGGGGAGGGGATGGAATACAGAGATCTGGTGGTGGGAATTGTGTGGATTTGTAACCCTCTTATCCTATGGTTTTGTTAATGTCTTCTTTTTTAAATAAATAAAAAAATTTAAAAAAAGAAAAAAACAAGATCAGAAGGGAAAACACAAAGCAGAACTTGGAATGGAGTTGGTCTACTGCACCAAAGTAAAAGACTCGGGTGGGGGGGGGGGGTCAGGTCCTGGAACATGATGGCAGAGGAGGACCTAGAAGGGGTTGAATTGTTATGTGGAAATGTTACACATGTACAAACTATTGCATTTTATTGTCAACTGTAAACTATTAATCCCTCAATAAAGAATTTTTTTTAAAAAAATCACAAGCTGGCCTAGGCTGAGGGATGGCACACCTGATCGAGTATAACTGTTACAATGCACAAAGCACCTGGGTTCAAGCCCCTAGTGTCCATCTGCAGGAGGGTGAGAGGGAGCTTCACAAAGAATGAAGCAGTACTACAGGTGTCGCTCCCTTTCCTTCTATCAAATAAATAAAATATTTTTAAAATATCACAGGCTAAAAACTCTCACAAGCCAATAAAGAGGAAAAGCTTTATGGTACTGGATTTGGCAATGGTTTCTTAGCAAAAACAGAAAGGACAAAGAATGATCAAATAAACTACATCAAAATTAAAAAATATCTAAGCACCAAGAAACACCAGCAGCAACACATAAAACAGGAGAAAATATCTTCAAAGTCTATGTTTGATAACTATTCTAAATATACTAAGAACTCCTATGGGGCCAGGATGTAGAGCATTTGGTAAAATATGTTCCTTGACATGTCTGAGGTCCAGAGGTTGAGTCCCGACTCCACACAGAAACCCTACATCACTGGGGGAAGCTCTGTGGATGGTGGCACACTGCTCATAGTGCCTCTCCCTTCCTTTCTCTATACATGTGTGTATATATTTTTGAAGAATGAAACATTCTACCAGAAGTAGTAGAATTGAATAAAAATGAGGCCCCAGTATTATGAAGAGGAAAGAAAAGACAACTACAACTCAAACATCAACAAAAACCGGAGGGTAAGAAAGTAAGCACAACACATAAACAGCTCTCCAGAGAAGTAACCACGAAGCACATGAAGAGACTCAGCATCACTGGTTGTTGGGAAAATACAAATTGAAATATAACTAGGTATCCACATTCACCGACCAAACAATATCAATAAAGCAGAAAATACAAAGTGTTCGTGAGGATACAGACAAACGGGAGTCCTTGGATCTGCTGGATGGAGATGCAGCTTCTAAGGAAGATAGCATGGAAGGTCCTCAAAACATTCAATACAATCCTATGGTAATAGGATCCAGCCATTCACTTCTGGCTATCTAGCCAAATGAGCTGAAAGCAATCTTAAAGAGCTATCTGCACATCAACGATCCCTGCAGTGTTGGTCACCATAGCCAAGAGGTGGAAATGGCCCAAATGTTCAGTGATGAACGAGCTAATAAGAAAGTGTGGTAAATGGGCCAGGTGGTGGTGCCCATGTTCCAAAGTGCAAGGACCCAGGTTCAAGACCCCAGTCCCTACCTGCTGGGGAAAGTTTTGCCAGTGGTGAAGCAGTACTGCAGGTATCTCTCTGTCTCTTTCCCTCTCCCTCCCCCTGCCCTTTCAGCTTCTCGCTGTCTCTATCCAATAAATAAAGATAATTAAAAAATAAGAAAATGTGGTGAACAAATTGTCTCTTGAACTCTGAGAACTATGGTGCTCCTGAGAAGGGAGACAGCAGGAGTTCTTGGTGAACAGTGTGGTGACTAGTAGTTCACATTATGCATGGGTGTGCAACTTTACCCTATAGACCTTTTTTTTTGCCTCCAGGGTTATTGCTGGGGCTTGGTGCCTGCACCATGAATCCACTGCTCCTGGAGGTGATTTTTCCCATTTTGTTGCCCTTGTTGTTGTGCTTGTTGTAGTTGCTATTGTTGTCATAGTTGTTATTGTTGAATAGGACAGAGAGAAATGAAGAAAGGAGGGGAAGACAGAGAGGGGGAGAGAAAGATAGACACCTGCAGACCTGTTTCACTGCTTGTGAAAAGATCCACCTGCAGGTGGGGAGCCAAGGGCTCAAACAGGGATGCCTATGCCAGTCCTTGTGCTTCGTGCCATGTGCGCTTAACCTGCTGTGCTACTGCCCGACCCCCTCCACAGACTTAAAATATTGTGAAACTGTGTCAAGTCAGTAATAAAGAAAAATTAGTGGCTGGGTGGTGGTATCTCTGGTTAAACACACGTTACAATGTTCAAGAACCCAGTATCAAGCCCACAAGTCCCCATCTGCAGAGGGGAAGCTTCACTCATGGTGAAATAGTGCTTCAGGCCAGTCAGTCTCTCTCTCTCCCTCTCCCTATCTCTCTCTCTCTCTCTCTAGCCCATAAGTCCCCATCTGCAGAGGGGAAGCTTCACTTATGGTGAAATAGTGCTTCAGGCCAGTCAGTCTCTCTCTCTCTCCCTCTCCCTCTCCCTCTCTCTCTCTCAGAAGCTAATCTTTTCAAAAAAATTAAAAAATAAAGTGGTTACGATGACAAGTTTTACATTATATAAAAAATTCAAACATATTGATAGTTATAAACACCTATATCTCAAATCAATAACCTAGCCTCTACCTTAAGAAACCATTAAATAGCTCAGGCCCAACCACCCCGGAGGAAGTTTAGATGCTGTGGTATCTCTGTTCCTCTCTTCTTTCATTTTCTTCCTCAAAAAGTCAGATTGACTCAGAGCAGTGAAGCTTTAAGGAAGCCATTAAGTGAACAGAGCTTGTCTTCGAGCAGTTACTCAATGGATAACCATTGACTTGTACTAGCATATGACTTATACATATGTAGGCCTTCATAGGCACCTACATTCAAAAGCTATAAAACATAGATCATAATATAGCAGAAGCTAATGAATTCCAAGGAAGTTAAAAACCAACTAATTCTGGGTGGGAAGAGAGTAGGGGTTGAGTCAACTTGGTAACTTGGAGGGGAGTTAAGGTAGGGAAGAGTGAGATAAAAGACAATGCAGAAAAAAAAAACCTTACGATTAAGTAGATTAATGACAAGTGCAGAAAGACATTCGAAAATAGTCAAGACTGCAAAAGCAGGAACTAAACGTAGTCTGGATAAGACTAGAAAAAGGTTCCTAGGCATCCAGATCAAATGTGGAAGGAAGAAGGGTTGTGAACACATGGAGGGAACCAGTTTGTGTAATGAGGTGGTTCTGACTAAGTCTGTGACTCCCCAGAGGGAAACTGAAGCTCTTCTGAGAGTTCTCACACCGAGAACAGCAGGTGTTATAAAGAGCAGATGGACCTCTAGGGTAGATTAACAGCCCTAAACTTGGGAAACAAAAACATGTTTAACTGATTTTTTTTTGTCATTGTGGGGCTTTAGCACTCTTAACTGACTCTTTCAGATAGACAGACACACAGAAATAGATGGATGGATGGATGGATGGAAGGATGGAAGGATGGATGGATGGATGGATGGATGGATGGATGGATGGATGGATGGATGACAGGTAGATAGATGAATGGAGGGATGGATGGATGACAGATAGATAGATGGAAGGAAGGATGGATGATAGATAGAGAGATACATAGATAGATAGATGGATGGATGGATGGTGAAAGATAGCACTGTACCAAAGTTCCCCCCAGTGTGGTGAAAACCAGGCTTGAACCTAGGTTGTGTGTATGACAAAGAAAGCACTCTCTTAGGTGAGTTATTTATCTGGCTCAAAATATATATGTGTGTGTGTGTGTATGTGTGTGTGTGTTTATAGACTCCAGTCTCAGACTCAAGTCTAAAGAGACAAACCTTGCTGTACCCTGGTTAGCAAAACAATCAGAAGTATTTATATTTATAAAGAACCTAAGAATACTGGTTTGGGCATAGTTTTAGATTTTACTTTACTGCCAGAAAGCACTTATTTATCCAGATCTAATCATATACAAACATATACATGCACACACAAATACGCACAGTGTGGACATAAACACATACAGACAGACACACGCAAAATGATGAAGCTCTGCTTAAGAGTGTATGGATATTCATCTCTCATTCCACATGTAAAGGTAAGAAAACATGCTTGCATTTTTAAAACAGAGACTTCACAACTTGTTCTGAAATTAAAATATAGACAGGTGGGTTTTAACCTATCCTAAATGACTTAAGGCTATCTTTTGTAGAATAGGCTTCACAGTTTGAGTTAGAGACATGGATGTCATCTTACCGTGCATACTGCTTGAGTTAGATGCTTGCACCCCTGGCGGTAAATATTATGGACTGCATCAGGCCTTCAGAAATAATATTAATAACGCAAAGATAAGACTGGACATTTTTCATCTTTTAAAATTTAGATAGCAAGATGTAATACATGCAAGGATTGTGACACTTACTGCTTCCTATACCACGAAAGGACTCCATGTTCTAACACTACCCAGAATAAATTCCAGCCAAAAAATCTTGAACTCTAAGGGAAAATGAGAAAGATTTTCCAAGATGGCAACTTCAGATTAAAATACTAGACTGATAAGAAAGTAGCGTGACTTGAGAGTCCCAAGTCTTCCATCAGTAATGTTAGTGAACACTATAAAATGATCAAACCTGAACTTAGGTACTAGATGCTGTAACACAAGCATATCACCAAGCACAGAAGTGATGTCTTACTGATATGATCAATGATGTTTACAGTTCTGGCAATACTGTTCAGAGATATTTATAAGAAATATGTCAGTCATAGGCACCATAGTATTTCCTCTAAATCCTATATGGGCTTCTACAAAAGGAAAAAAATTCTATTATTTTATACAATCTAAATATACATCTGCATTAAGATATAGAGAGAGCTTGCAATTGAAAAGGAAACTAAATGCCAGAGCAAAAAATAATGCTAGAAAATAATTGAACTCCAAAAGAGAAAAAAATTTTTTTAATTTATTTATTTATTTATTCCCTTTTGTTGCCCTTGTTGTTTTATTGTTGTAGTTATTATTGTTGTTGTCATTGTTGTTGGATAGGACAGAGAGAAATGGAGAGAGGAGGGGAAGACAGAGAGGAGGAGAGAAAGATAGACACCTGCAGACCTGCTTCACCACCTGTGAAGTGACTCCCCTGCAGGTGGGGAGCCGGGGTTCGAACCGGTATCCTTATGCCAGTCCTTGTGCTTTGCGCCACCTGCGCTTAACCCGCTGCGCTACAGCCCGACTCCCCAAAAGAGAAATTTTAAGAGTCTAAAGCATTTGTGTCTTTTCTCAGTAACAATTCAGAAATTTAAATTCCTCATAAATCTCTCATGGCTTGAGGTTCATAACAAAAATATAATTCTATGATTTAGTTAGAAATATATATATATATTCCCATACTCTGTTGGGTACAAATTTTGTCACCTAAATGTATCATATCATCAACACAGAAGACAATAATTGCTAGAACTCCAGCAGTATAGAAATGATTTATATTACTAGATCCAAGAGTGAATAAATCATTTATACTTCAAAAATAGTTGAAACTAGAAAGAAGTCTTCTAATTTTATAAATTAAAAAGACCATCCCAACCTACCTTCCAGAGAGGGCCCTCAAATCGTTTCAATGCTTTGTAAATGACCTATTGAAAAACAAGCCTTCATTAGAAATGCATCTATGCATTTTCAAGTTGTATGCTAAAAATTATTGTACAAAGACAACTAATTACCTTGTGACCAACAAGAATGTGCTTCATTTCAGCACCCTGTGCAAGATCAAGGGGTTTCTTATCTGTATAAAACACAAGGACAATGTCATCAGACCTTAACTGTACTAGAAACTGATGCTGTAACTTCAATACATATTCTCTTAACCAGCTGTGCTACCACCCAACTCCCAGTACATGTTCTTTCATTAGTCCAACAGCTACACATTCTTCTTCATTCTCCCTAAAGTAACCACCTGAAATTTGCATTCAATTCTTCATGGTCACCTTTTCAGTAGTTAACTATTAAGTTAAATTCAGCAATCAAATTAGCCTTAAGACACTGTACATATCCTATGATCATTCAAGCTTCCTTGCATTAAATAACAAACTTAGTTTCCTATGGCTGTTGTAGCAAATTACCACAAATTTAGTGCCTTAAGAAAATATAAATTAATTCTCTTATAATTTGGGAAGTCAGAAGTCCAAAATCAGTTTCACTGAACTAAAAAAAAAAAAAAAAGATGTAGGCAAACCTGAACTCCTGAAAACTCTAGGGGAGAAGACACTCCTTAGCCTTTTCTGAAGTCTAGAGGCCATCTGAATCCCTTGCTTTGCAGTTCCTCCCTCCATCTTCAAAGAACATCATCCTGACTGCCACTCCAGCCTCAATTTTTTTTTTCTCCTGGTAGTCTTGTCCTCCTGCTTTGAGTATACTGTGCTCACCTGAATCATTCAGTAATCTTTCCACATCTCAAAATATTTAACTAGTCATATTTCGGCATGCAGTATCTTTGCTTAGCCTACCACAGTCACTCTGAAATTATTTTATGATTGTTGCCAAGCTGAAAATGAGAAGGTGCACAGCTGAGGACAAAAAGAAAATATACCATAGAAAGAAACCATCAAAGTATTATGGAAACATTCTCAACCTTGTACTCTCTGCAAGTACTCTCTGTTTTTGCCAATCAACATAAAGACAACTTGTTTTTATAAAAGTTATTTGTTGAAGCTGGAGGTATGAATCAACCTGCCAATGCCCATGTCCAGCAGAGAGGCAATTACAAAAGCCCAAACTTCTACCTTCTGCACCCCATAAAGAGTTTTGATCCATACTTTCAGAGGAGTAAATGTTAGTGGAAGATGACCAGAGGGTTCTGAACTTCAGTTCCATCAGGATCTAGAGAGAAAAGAGGGGGGAAAGGAAAAAAGGGGTGGAAGGACACTCAGCAGTAGTAGCTATGACTTAGAAAAGCAGAGAAGGAAGGACCACAGGAAAAACAGGCAAAGGGGGCTGGGTTGTGGTGCACCCAGTTAAGCCCACATATCACCATGTGCAAGGACCCAGATTGGAGCCCTTGCTCCCCACCTGTATGAAGTACACTTCACAAGCAGTGAAGCAGGCCTGCAGGTATCTGTCTCTCTCCCTCTCTACTTCTCTCTGTTTTGTCAAAATTAAAAAAAAAAATTCTAAAGATAGATACATTCATTGTGTAAATACTGAGCCTTAGCAATAACCCTGGTGGCAAAAAAAAAAAAAGAAAGAAAGAAAGAAAGAAAAGAGAGAGAGAGAAGTAAAGAAGAGAGAAAATGGATATTTATATAATTATAGAAATAACAGTCAACTCATATCTGTGATCTTGGGAGAACTTATGCAGTTTCCAATGGAGGGAGTGGAGACACAGAACTCTGGTGGTGGCAAAGATGTGGAATTATCTTATAATTTTGTAAATCAATATTAAATTACCAAAAAAATAATTTTAACATCCTTTGTTGACATATGAGGTAAGCAGGATACTACAGGAAGGATGCAAATCAAAATATAGAATAATTTCTCTATCTCAACTGCTAAAGGAAAAAAGCTATAAACAAAAACAGCCTTTTCAAAACAACATCAGACTGGAACGCTGTACTGTTTTTATGCAGTAAGACATAATTAACTTTTTTTTAAATAAATGCCAAATACCTGGTATGTGTCAGGCAATCTTTTGTATAGGTAACTCCTAATGAGAGCCTATCATGCAATGATATATTAAGCTCTGGTGACTCACTAGTGTACATGACAGAAAAAAAAAAAACTGGGGCTGGTGGAGGGGGGCAAGAGTCATGGAAAGGAAAAAAAAGGAGTCATGGAAAGGACATAAAAAAGGGAAAGACATCTGTAAATTCTAAAATATGCTGTGCTGATAGTTTTAAGTACATGATGTGAATAAAATGATGGGAATACCACTTTAGATTGGAGATTCAGGAACTGAACAGAGATGACTCTTCTGTGGAAGGGATGCTTCCATTAAAAGAAGAAGGTAGCCATGTAATTAAATGTAGCAGCAGGATATGCCAGCAGAGAAAGCAGCTGATGAAGGACACTGAGCTAAGAACACTTTGCAGGGCAAGAGTAAAGTCCAGAGAGTTAGAAAGAGATAGCATCCTGTGGTGGCTTTGTGGGGTAGACTGTTGGAAGCCAGCATCAGAGTTTGGATTTCATGATGTGAAGTCACAGGAATTATCATGTTTGTTTTTTCAGTGGGTCTTGACTGCTCCAAGCCAACTGTTTTTAGGCAGAGAGAGACAGTGAAAGAGAAGTAAAAGGAGAAAGAGAAAGGCATCACAGCACATAAGCGTCCCCCAGAACGGCAGAGACTGGGCTCAAACCTGGGTTGCACGAATGGCAGAACAATTCCAGGTAAGATATCTTGCTGGCCTGCCACTAAGGATTTCAAGTAAAAGAGTGATGTGGTGAGCTATTTTAAATTCTGTCAGAGTTAACAAATTGGAGATGAAGAACTGGAGCAATGTAAACATTGCCTGTGTGATGATTTTAACAATTCATACTAATAAGCAGTCCTATTATGGCTGTTTCTTAATTGCTCTACTGAGATAGAATTCACATGAACCCACTTAAAGTCTGGCGCTAGGAGACGGCTCACCTGCTAAAGAATGTGCCTTGGGGGTCGGGTGGTAGAGCAGCAGGTTAAGCACACATGGCGCAAAGCTCAAGGACCTGCATAAGGATCCCGGTTGTTCGAGCGCCCGGCTCCCCACCTGCAGGGGAGTCGCTTCACAGGCGGTGAAGCAGGTATGCAGGTGTCTATCTTTCTCTCCCCCTGTCTTCCCTCCTCTCTCCATTTCTTTCCGTCCTATCCAACAACAAATGACATCAACAACAACAGTAATAACTACAACAACAAGGGCAACAAAAGGGGAAAAAAATGGCCTCCAGGAGCAGTGGATTCATGGTGCAGGCACTAAGCCCCAGCAATAAACCTGGAGGCAAAAAAAAAAAAAAAAAAAGAATGTGCCTCACACCATGCACACAAGTGCCCAAGTTTGAGACCTGACACCACACAAGAGCACCATGACACCAGGAGAAGCTCTACAGATGGTGAATCAATAAGGTGACACTTTTCCCTCTCCCTATTTATTCATTTTTATCTTATTATTATTGTTGTTGTTATTATTACTATTTGGCCTCCAGGGTTATTGCTGGGCTCATTGCTGGCACTAGGAATCCACTGTCCACAGCAGCTATTTTGTTTTTCTTCTTTTAATTTGATAGGACAGAGAAAAATTAAGAGGAGAAGGAGAGATAGAGAGGAAGATAGACACCTGCAGATCTGTTTCACTTCTTGTGAAGCTTCTCCCCTGCAGTGGGGGAGTGAGGCTCAAACCTGGGTCCTTGCTTTTATTACTATGGGCACTTAACTGGGTGGGTGAGCTACCACCCAGCACCCCTTCCCTATCTATATCGAAAATGAAAAGAATGAAAACCATTGTCCTAAGAGTAGTGACATCACATATGCAGGAACCTATACTATAAGAGCAGCAATAATAGTGATTATTATTATTATATGTAAGTCAACAGTTTTTAGTATATCACAGAGTTGTGCAACTTTCACATGGTTATGTGGCTTCTAAAAGAACCTCTATTTTTATAAATACATCGGAATTTTTATATATGACATATCCAGAATCACTTCAAAATAATCCAGGCTGTGTGGCATGGATGGGTCAAGATAGGGGGGTAGACATTATTGAATGAGAAAGAGTGGTAAGGAGCCAGGAAATAGCTCTGTTAAGAGCCCATCACTCACCAGGAGAAAGGTCCTGGTTTCAAACCTGAGCATCATGGATAGGTCCAGGTGAGCTCCAAAGGCAGTAGAATGCTACTATGGCATCACTCTCTCTATCTCTATAGCAGTCTGTCTCTCTCACTCAAAGAATGAAAAAAAAAAAAAAAAAGATTCAAGGAGGCTGCTCCACAGTGGTGTCACACATGCACATGGCCCTGAGTTTATCCCTTGTCACTGAGTAAACAACAAAAGAGTCATTAATAGCTATACTACTCTGTTTTTTAAGCTTTGATCATTTTCATACTGTTTTTAAAAGATTATTGCAGCTACTGTATGGAGAATAGCTAAGAAACGTGGGATTCAAGAAAAATGTGGGATTCAAGACTAGTTAATAAAGCAAAGGCAGTAGACTTGGTTTGAACTAAACAGTGTTAAAATGGAAAGACAGCATATAATATTGTGAGGGATTCATGGGTTTAAGATTTCCTACAGAAGCAGATTTACAGAATTTCTGATGGTAAGACTGGGGCTGATCATTTATTTGTATCCCTAGTAGAGAATTAATTTTTACTTTTTACTATCATTCTTTTATGTATTTATTTTTCTTGAGATCAGATCATTGCTCTACCATTATAGGGAGCTTGGAGAATCAAACTAAGGGCCTCATATTTGCAAAGCATGTATTCTACTAGTGAACAACCTCACCAGTCACTTCAAAAAGAGAAACTAACAATCTCTGTAGGTTTTCTAGCTAGCATACAGAAAAATATTTAATAAAAAGGTCTGCCAAGCCTTGTCCTCATTCCATCTACAGAGCATTTTTTGAGAAATTATTCCTTCAGGCACAGAAAAGATGTGATTTCTTTCATAGAATTCTGCCCTGATACTAAAAATAAATTCTGAGCTTCTGCCAACTGAAATCCCAGTGCAAAGCCCTCATTTCTGGATTCAATGCACGCACTGTTTGGCATACAGTGAAAATTCAGTAGAATGTTCTTTGAACTGAATGAAACAGACTTTCTACCTGAATAGGCACCAA